>NC_080042.1:84045282-84073436 GCF_012489685.1 Lotus japonicus | reverse complement strand
TCCCGCGATTGTCGGAAGCTGTGAGATGCTGTCGCTCAAGAACATCAAATTCTCGACACAGTCTGGAATGAAAGGATCACACGTCAGGCTACATGTCGCGAAATTTCAGTCTGATTGAGGCCTCGCGTTGCTAACTTTAACGAGCTACAACTTTGGAAAAGAACTTTTGTGAAGTTTCGACTTTTAGGAAGGTCCCGTGATTGTCGGAAGCTGTGAGATGCTGCCGCTCAAGAACATCAAATTCTCGACACAGTCTGCAATGAAAGGATCACACCTCAGGCTACAAGTCGCGAAATTTCAGTCTGATTGAGGCCTCGCGGAGCTAACGTAACGAGCTACAGCTTTGAAAAAGAACTTTGTGAAGTTTCGACTTTTTGGAGGGTCCCGCGATTGTCGGAAGCTGTTAGATGCGGCCGCTCAATAACATCAAATTATCGACACAGTCTGCAATGAAAGGATCACACCTCAGGCTACAAGTCGCAAAATTTCAGTCTGATTGAGGCCTCGCGGAGCTAACGTAACGAGCTACAACTTTTGAAAAAGAACTTTTGTGAAGTTTCGACTTTTTGGAGGGTCCGGATTGTCGGAAGCTGTGAGATGCTGTCCGTCCAAGAACATCAAATTCTCGACACAGTCTGGAATGAAAGGATCACACGTCAGGCTACATGTCGCGAAATTTCAGTCTGATTGAGGCTCGCGTTGCTAACTTAACGAGCTACAACTTTGGAAAAGAATTTTGTGAAGTTTCGACTTTTAGGAAGGTCCCGTGATTGTCGGAAGCTGTGAGATGCTGCCGCTCAAGAACATCAAATTATCGACACAGTCTGCAATGAAAGGATCAACTCAGGCTACAAGTCGCGAAATTTCAGTCTGATTGAGGCCTCGCGGAGCTAACGTAACGAGCTACAGCTTTGAAAAAGAACTTTTGTGAAGTTTCGACTTTTTGGAGGGTCCCGCGATTGTCGGAAGCTGTTAGATGCGGCCGCTCAATAACATCAAATTATCGACACAGTCTGCAATGAAAGGATCACACCTCAGGCTACAAGTCGCAAAATTTCAGTCTGATTGAGGCCTCGCGGAGCTAACGTAACGAGCTACAACTTTGAAAAAGAACTTTTGTGAAGTTTCGACTTTTTGGAGGGTCCCGCGATTGTCGGAAGCTGTGAGATGCTGTCGCTCAAGAACATCAAATTCTCGACACAGTCTGGAATGAAAGGATCACACGTCAGGCTACATGTCGCGAAATTTCAGTCTGATTGAGGCTCGCGTTGCTAACTTAACGAGCTACAACTTTGGAAAAGAACTTTTGTGAAGTTTCGACTTTTAGGAAGGTCCCGTGATTGTCGGAAGCTGTGAGATGCTGCCGCTCAAGAACATCAAATTCTCGACACAGTCTGCAATGAAAGGATCACACCTCAGGCTACAAGTCGCGAAATTTCAGTCTGATTGAGGCCTCGCGGAGCTAACGTAACGAGCTACAGCTTTGAAAAAGAACTTTTGTGAAGTTTCGACTTTTTGGAGGGTCCCGCGATTGTCGGAAGCTGTTAGATGCGGCCGCTCAATAACATCAAATTATCGACACAGTCTGCAATGAAAGGATCACACCTCAGGCTACAAGTCGCAAAATTTCAGTCTGATTGAGGCCTCGCGGAGCTAACGTAACGAGCTACAACTTTGAAAAAGAACTTTTGTGAAGTTTCGACTTTTTGGAGGGTCCCGCGATTGTCGGAAGCTGTGAGATGCTGTCGCTCAAGAACATCAAATTCTCGACACAGTCTGGAATGAAAGGATCACACGTCAGGCTACATGTCGCGAAATTTCAGTCTGATTGAGGCCTCGCGTTGCTAACTTAACGAGCTACAACTTTGGAAAAGAACTTTTGTGAAGTTTCGACTTTTAGGAAGGTCCGTGATTGTCGGAAGCTGTGAGATGCTGCCGCTCAAGAACATCAAATTCTCGACACAGTCTGAATGAAAGGATCACACCTCAGGCTACAAGTCGCGAAATTTCAGTCTGATTGAGGCTCGCGGCTAACTAACGAGCTACAACTTTGGAAGAACTTTTGTGAAGTTTCGACTTTTAGGAAGGTCCCGTGATTGTCGGAAGCTGTGAGATGCTGCCGCTCAAAACATCAATTCTCGACACAGTCTGCAATGAAAGGATCACACCTAGGCTACAAGTCGCGAAATTTCAGTCTGATTGAGGCCTCGCGGAGCTAACGTAACGAGCTACAGCTTTGAAAAAGAACTTTTGTGAAGTTTCGACTTTTTGGAGGGTCCCGCGATTGTCGGAAGCTGTTAGATGCGGCCGCTCAAAACATCAAATTATCGACACAGTCTGCAATGAAAGGATCACACCTCAGGCTACAAGTCGCAAATTTCAGTCTGATTGAGGCTCGCGGAGCTAACGTAACGAGCTACACTTTGAAAAGAACTTTTGTGAAGTTTCGACTTTTTGGAGGGTCCCGCGATTGTCGGAAGCTGTGAGATGCTGTCGCTCAAGAACATCAAATTCTCGACACAGTCTGAATGAAAGGATCACACTCAGGCTACAGTCGCGAAATTTCAGTCTGATTGAGGCCTCGCGTTGCTAACTTAACGAGCTACAACTTTGGAAAAGAACTTTTGTGAAGTTTCGACTTTTAGGAAGGTCCGTGATTGTCGGAAGCTGTGAGATGCTGCCGCTCAAAACATCAAATTTCGACACAGTCTGCAATGAAAGGATCACACCTCAGGCTACAAGTCGCGAAATTTCAGTCTGATTGAGGCCTCGCGGAGCTAACGTAACGAGCTACAACTTTGAAAAAGAACTTTTGTGAAGTTTCGACTTTTGGAGGTCCCGGATTGTCGGAAGCTGTGAGATGCTGCCGCTCAAAACATCAAATTCTCGACACAGTCTGCAATGAAAGGATCACACCTCAGGCTACAAGTCGCGAAATTTCAGTCTGATTGAGGCCTCGCGGAGCTAACGTAACGAGCTACAGCTTTGAAAAAGAACTTTTGTGAAGTTTCGACTTTTTGGAGGGTCCCGCGATTGTCGGAAGCTGTGAGATGCGGCCGCTCAAAACATCAAATTATCGACACAGTCTGCAATGAAAGGATCACACCTCAGGCTACAAGTCGCGAAATTTCAGTCTGATTGAGGCCTCGCGGAGCTAACGTAACGAGCTACAACTTTGAAAAAGAACTTTTGTGAAGTTTCGACTTTTTGGAGGGTCCCGCGATTGTCGGAAGCTGTGAGATGCTGTCGCTCAAGAACATCAAATTCTCGACACAGTCTGGAATGAAAGGATCACACGTCAGGCTACATGTCGCGAAATTTCAGTCTGATTGAGGCCTCGCGTTGCTAACTTAACGAGCTACAACTTTGGAAAAGAACTTTTGTGAAGTTTCGACTTTTAGGAAGGTCCCGTGATTGTCGGAAGCTGTGAGATGCTGCCGCTCAAGAACATCAAATTTCGACACAGTCTGCAATGAAAGGATCACACCTCAGGCTACAAGTCGCGAAATTTCAGTCTGATTGAGGCCTCGCGGAGCTAACGTAACGAGCTACAGCTTTGAAAAAGAACTTTTGTGAAGTTTCGACTTTTTGGAGGGTCCCGCGATTGTCGGAAGCTGTTAGATGCGGCCGCTCAATAACATCAAATTATCGACACAGTCTGCAATGAAAGGATCACACCTCAGGCTACAAGTCGCAAAATTTCAGTCTGATTGAGGCCTCGCGGAGCTAACGTAACGAGCTACAACTTTGAAAAAGAACTTTTGTGAAGTTTCGACTTTTTGGAGGGTCCCGCGATTGTCGGAAGCTGTGAGATGCTGTCGCTCAAGAACATCAAATTCTCGACACAGTCTGGAATGAAAGGATCACACGTCAGGCTACATGTCGCGAAATTTCAGTCTGATTGAGGCCTCGCGTTGCTAACTTAACGAGCTACAACTTTGGAAAAGAACTTTTGTGAAGTTTCGACTTTTAGGAAGGTCCCGTGATTGTCGGAAGCTGTGAGATGCTGCCGCTCAAGAACATCAAATTTCGACACAGTCTGCAATGAAAGGATCACACCTCAGGCTACAAGTCGCGAAATTTCAGTCTGATTGAGGCCTCGCGGAGCTAACGTAACGAGCTACAGCTTTGAAAAAGAACTTTTGTGAAGTTTCGACTTTTTGGAGGGTCCCGCGATTGTCGGAAGCTGTTAGATGCGGCCGCTCAATAACATCAAATTATCGACACAGTCTGCAATGAAAGGATCACACCTCAGGCTACAAGTCGCAAAATTTCAGTCTGATTGAGGCCTCGCGGAGCTAACGTAACGAGCTACAACTTTGAAAAGAACTTTTGTGAAGTTTCGACTTTTTGGAGGGTCCCGCGATTGTCGGAAGCTGTGAGATGCTGTCGCTCAAGAACATCAAATTCTCGACACAGTCTGGAATGAAAGGATCACACGTCAGGCTACATGTCGCGAAATTTCAGTCTGATTGAGGCCTCGCGTTGCTAACTTAACGAGCTACAACTTTGGAAAAGAACTTTTGTGAAGTTTCGACTTTTAGGAAGGTCCCGTGATTGTCGGAAGCTGTGAGATGCTGCCGCTCAAAACATCAAATTTCGACACAGTCTGCAATGAAAGGATCACACCTCAGGCTACAAGTGCGAAATTTCAGTCTGATTGAGGCCTCGCGGCTAACTAACGAGCTACAACTTTGAAAAGAACTTTTGTGAAGTTTCGACTTTTGGAGGTCCCGGATTGTCGGAAGCTGTGAGATGCGCGCTCAAAACATCAAATTCTCGACACAGTCTGCAATGAAAGGATCACACCTCAGGCTACAAGTCGCGAAATTTCAGTCTGATTGAGGCCTCGCGGAGCTAACGTAACGAGCTACAACTTTGAAAAAGAACTTTTGTGAAGTTTCGACTTTTTGGAGGGTCCCGCGATTGTCGGAAGCTGTAGATGCGGCGCTCAATAACATCAAATTATCGACACAGTCTGCAATGAAAGGATCACACCTCAGGCTACAAGTCGCAAATTTCAGTCTGATTGAGGCCTCGCGGAGCTAACGTAACGAGCTACAACTTTGAAAAAGAACTTTTGTGAAGTTTCGACTTTTTGGAGGGTCCCGCGATTGTCGGAAGCTGTGAGATGCTGTCGCTCAAGAACATCAAATTCTCGACACAGTCTGGAATGAAAGGATCACACGTCAGGCTACATGTCGCGAAATTTCAGTCTGATTGAGGCCTCGCGTTGCTAACTTAACGAGCTACAACTTTGGAAAAGAACTTTTGTGAAGTTTCGACTTTTAGGAAGGTCCCGTGATTGTCGGAAGCTGTGAGATGCTGCCGCTCAAGAACATCAAATTCTCGACACAGTCTGCAATGAAAGGATCACACCTCAGGCTACAAGTCGCGAAATTTCAGTCTGATTGAGGCCTCGCGGAGCTAACGTAACGAGCTACAGCTTTGAAAAAGAACTTTTGTGAAGTTTCGACTTTTTGGAGGGTCCCGCGATTGTCGGAAGCTGTTAGATGCGGCCGCTCAATAACATCAAATTATCGACACAGTCTGCAATGAAAGGATCACACCTCAGGCTACAAGTCGCAAAATTTCAGTCTGATTGAGGCCTCGCGGAGCTAACGTAACGAGCTACAACTTTGAAAAAGAACTTTTGTGAAGTTTCGACTTTTTGGAGGGTCCCGCGATTGTCGGAAGCTGTGAGATGCTGTCGCTCAAGAACATCAAATTCTCGACACAGTCTGGAATGAAAGGATCACACGTCAGGCTACATGTCGCGAAATTTCAGTCTGATTGAGGCCTCGCGTTGCTAACTTAACGAGCTACAACTTTGGAAAAGAACTTTTGTGAAGTTTCGACTTTTAGGAAGGTCCCGTGATTGTCGGAAGCTGTGAGATGCTGCCGCTCAAGAACATCAAATTATCGACACAGTCTGCAATGAAAGGATCACACCTCAGGCTACAAGTCGCGAAATTTCAGTCTGATTGAGGCCTCGCGGAGCTAACGTAACGAGCTACAGCTTTGAAAAAGAACTTTTGTGAAGTTTCGACTTTTTGGAGGGTCCCGCGATTGTCGGAAGCTGTTAGATGCGGCCGCTCAATAACATCAAATTATCGACACAGTCTGCAATGAAAGGATCACACCTCAGGCTACAAGTCGCAAAATTTCAGTCTGATTGAGGCCTCGCGGAGCTAACGTAACGAGCTACAACTTTGAAAAAGAACTTTTGTGAAGTTTCGACTTTTTGGAGGGTCCCGCGATTGTCGGAAGCTGTGAGATGCTGTCGCTCAAGAACATCAAATTCTCGACACAGTCTGGAATGAAAGGATCACACGTCAGGCTACATGTCGCGAAATTTCAGTCTGATTGAGGCCTCGCGTTGCTAACTTAACGAGCTACAACTTTGGAAAAGAACTTTTGTGAAGTTTCGACTTTTAGGAAGGTCCCGTGATTGTCGGAAGCTGTGAGATGCTGCCGCTCAAGAACATCAAATTTCGACACAGTCTGCAATGAAAGGATCACACCTCAGGCTACAAGTCGCGAAATTTCAGTCTGATTGAGGCCTCGCGGAGCTAACGTAACGAGCTACAGCTTTGAAAAAGAACTTTTGTGAAGTTTCGACTTTTTGGAGGGTCCCGCGATTGTCGGAAGCTGTTAGATGCGGCCGCTCAATAACATCAAATTATCGACACAGTCTGCAATGAAAGGATCACACCTCAGGCTACAAGTCGCAAAATTTCAGTCTGATTGAGGCCTCGCGGAGCTAACGTAACGAGCTACAACTTTGAAAAAGAACTTTTGTGAAGTTTCGACTTTTTGGAGGGTCCCGCGATTGTCGGAAGCTGTGAGATGCTGTCGCTCAAGAACATCAAATTCTCGACACAGTCTGGAATGAAAGGATCACACGTCAGGCTACATGTCGCGAAATTTCAGTCTGATTGAGGCCTCGCGTTGCTAACTTAACGAGCTACAACTTTGGAAAAGAACTTTTGTGAAGTTTCGACTTTTAGGAAGGTCCCGTGATTGTCGGAAGCTGTGAGATGCTGCCGCTCAAGAACATCAAATTATCGACACAGTCTGCAATGAAAGGATCACACCTCAGGCTACAAGTCGCGAAATTTCAGTCTGATTGAGGCCTCGCGGAGCTAACGTAACGAGCTACAGCTTTGAAAAAGAACTTTTGTGAAGTTTCGACTTTTTGGAGGGTCCCGCGATTGTCGGAAGCTGTTAGATGCGGCCGCTCAATAACATCAAATTATCGACACAGTCTGCAATGAAAGGATCACACCTCAGGCTACAAGTCGCAAAATTTCAGTCTGATTGAGGCCTCGCGGAGCTAACGTAACGAGCTACAACTTTGAAAAAGAACTTTTGTGAAGTTTCGACTTTTTGGAGGGTCCCGCGATTGTCGGAAGCTGTGAGATGCTGTCGCTCAAGAACATCAAATTCTCGACACAGTCTGGAATGAAAGGATCACACGTCAGGCTACATGTCGCGAAATTTCAGTCTGATTGAGGCCTCGCGTTGCTAACTTAACGAGCTACAACTTTGGAAAAGAACTTTTGTGAAGTTTCGACTTTTAGGAAGGTCCCGTGATTGTCGGAAGCTGTGAGATGCTGCCGCTCAAGAACATCAAATTATCGACACAGTCTGCAATGAAAGGATCACACCTCAGGCTACAAGTCGCGAAATTTCAGTCTGATTGAGGCCTCGCGGAGCTAACGTAACGAGCTACAGCTTTGAAAAAGAACTTTTGTGAAGTTTCGACTTTTTGGAGGGTCCCGCGATTGTCGGAAGCTGTTAGATGCGGCCGCTCAATAACATCAAATTATCGACACAGTCTGCAATGAAAGGATCACACCTCAGGCTACAAGTCGCAAAATTTCAGTCTGATTGAGGCCTCGCGGAGCTAACGTAACGAGCTACAACTTTGAAAAAGAACTTTTGTGAAGTTTCGACTTTTTGGAGGGTCCCGCGATTGTCGGAAGCTGTGAGATGCTGTCGCTCAAGAACATCAAATTCTCGACACAGCTGGAATGAAAGGATCACACGTCAGGCTACATGTCGCGAAATTTCAGTCTGATTGAGGCCTCGCGTTGCTAACTTAACGAGCTACAACTTTGGAAAAGAACTTTTGTGAAGTTTCGACTTTTAGGAAGGTCCCGTGATTGTCGGAAGCTGTGAGATGCTGCCGCTCAAGAACATCAAATTATCGACACAGTCTGCAATGAAAGGATCACACCTCAGGCTACAAGTCGCGAAATTTCAGTCTGATTGAGGCCTCGCGGAGCTAACGTAACGAGCTACAGCTTTGAAAAAGAACTTTTGTGAAGTTTCGACTTTTTGGAGGGTCCCGCGATTGTCGGAAGCTGTTAGATGCGGCCGCTCAATAACATCAAATTATCGACACAGTCTGCAATGAAAGGATCACACCTCAGGCTACAAGTCGCAAAATTTCAGTCTGATTGAGGCCTCGCGGAGCTAACGTAACGAGCTACAACTTTGAAAAAGAACTTTTGTGAAGTTTCGATTTTTGGAGGGTCCCGCGATTGTCGGAAGCTGTGAGATGCTGTCGCTCAAGAACATCAAATTCTCGACACAGCTGGAATGAAAGGATCACACGTCAGGCTACATGTCCCGAAATTTCAGTCTGATTGAGGCCTCGCGTTGCTAACTTAACGAGCTACAACTTTGGAAAAGAACTTTTGTGAAGTTTCGACTTTTAGGAAGGTCCTGTGATTGTCGGAAGCTGTGAGATGCTGCCGCTCAAAAACATCAAATTCTCGACACAGTCTGCAATGAAAGGATCACACCTTAGGCTACAAGTGCGAAATTTCAGTCTGATTGAGGCCTCGCGGAGCTAACGTAACGAGCTACAACTTTGAAAGAGAACTTTTGTGAAGTTTCGACTTTTTGGAGGGTCCCGCGATTGTCGGAAGCTGTGCGATGCCGCCGCTCAAGAACATCAAATTCTCGACACAGTCTGCAATGAAAGGATCACACCTCAGGCTACAAGTCGCGAAATTTCAGTCTGATTGAGGCCTCGCGGAGCTAACGTAACGAGCTACAACTTTGAAAAAGAACTTTTGTGAAGTTTCGAATTTTTGGAGGGTCCCGCGATTGTCGGAAGCTGTGAGATGCTGTCGCTCAAGAACATCAAATTCTCGACACAGCCTGGAATGAAAGGATCACACGTCAGGCTACATGTCCCGAAATTTCAGTCTGATTGAGGCCTCGCGTTGCTAACTTAACGAGCTACAACTTTGGAAAAGAACTTTTGTGAAGTTTCGACTTTTAGGAAGGTCCCGTGATTGTCGGAAGCTGTGAGATGCTGCCGCTCAAGAACATCAAATTCTCGACACAGTCTGCAATGAAAGGATCACACCTCAGGCTACAAGTCGCGAAATTTCAGTCTGATTGAGGCCTCGCGGAGCTAACGTAACGAGCTACAGCTTTGAAAAAGAACTTTTGTGAAGTTTCGACTTTTTGGAGGGTCCCGCGATTGTCGGAAACTGTTAGATGCGGCCGCTCAAGAACATCAAATTCTCGACACAGTCTGGAATGAAAGGATCACACGTCAGGCTACATGTCGCGAAATTTCAGTCTGATTGAGGCCTCGCGTTGCTAACTTAACGAGCTACAACTTTGGAAAAGAACTTTTGTGAAGTTTCGACTTTTAGGAAGGTCCCGTGATTGTCGGAAGCTGTGAGATGCTGCCGCTCAAGAACATCAAATTATCGACACAGTCTGCAATGAAAGGATCACACCTCAGGCTACAAGTCGCGAAATTTCAGTCTGATTGAGGCCTCGCGGAGCTAACGTAACGAGCTACAGCTTTGAAAAAGAACTTTTGTGAAGTTTCGACTTTTAGGAAGGTCCTGTGATTGTCGGAAGCTGTGAGATGCTGCCGCTCAAAAACATCAAATTCTCGACACAGTCTGCAATGAAAGGATCGGACCTTAGGCTACAAGTCGCGAAATTTTAGTCTGATTGAGGCCTCGCGGAGCTAACGTAACGAGCTACAACTTTGGAAAAGAACTTTTGTGAAGTTTCGACTTTTAGGAAGGTCCTGTGATTGTCGGAAGCTGTGAGATGCTGCCGCTCCAAAACATCAAATTCTCGACACAGTCTGCAATGAAAGGATCACACCTTAGGCTACAAGTCGCGAAATTTCAGTCTGATTGAGGCCTCGCGGAGCTAACGTAACGAGCTACAACTTTGAAAGAGAACTTTTGTGAAGTTTCGACTTTTTGGAGGGTCCCGCGATTGTCGGAAGCTGTGAGATGCCGTCGCTCAAGAACATCAAATTCTCGACACAGTCTGCAATGAAAGGATCACACCTCAGGCTACAAGTCGCGAAATTTCAGTCTGATTGAGGCCTCGCGGAGCTAACGTAACGAGCTACAACTTTGAAAAAGAACTTTTGTGAAGTTTCGAATTTTTGGAGGGTCCCGCGATTGTCGGAAGCTGTGAGATGCTGTCGCTCAAGAACATCAAATTCTCGACACAGCCTGGAATGAAAGGATCACACGTCAGGCTACATGTCCCGAAATTTCAGTCTGATTGAGGCCTCGCGTTGCTAACTTAACGAGCTACAACTTTGGAAAAGAACTTTTGTGAAGTTTCGACTTTTAGGAAGGTCCCGTGATTGTCGGAAGCTGTGAGATGCTGCCGCTCAAGAACATCAAATTCTCGACACAGTCTGGAATGAAAGGATCACACGTCAGGCTACATGTCGCGAAATTTCAGTCTGATTGAGGCCTCGCGTTGCTAACTTAACGAGCTACAACTTTGGAAGAGAACTTTTGTGAAGTTTCGACTTTTAGGAAGGTCCCGTGATTGTCGGAAGCTGTGAGATGCTGCCGCTCAAGAACATCAAATTCTCGACACAGTCTGCAATGAAAGGATCACACCTCAGGCTACAAGTCGCGAAATTTCAGTCTGATTGAGGCCTCGCGGAGCTAACGTAACGAGCTACAGCTTTGAAAAAGAACTTTTGTGAAGTTTCGACTTTTTGGAGGGTCCCGCGATTGTCGGAAGCTGTTAGATGCGGCCGCTCAAGAACATCAAATTCTCGACACAGTCTGGAATGAAAGGATCACACGTCAGGCTACATGTCGCGAAATTTCAGTCTGATTGAGGCCTCGCGTTGCTAACTTAACGAGCTACAACTTTGGAAAAGAACTTTTGTGAAGTTTCGACTTTTAGGAAGGTCCCGTGATTGTCGGAAGCTGTGAGATGCTGCCGCTCAAGAACATCAAATTATCGACACAGTCTGCAATGAAAGGATCACACCTCAGGCTACAAGTCGCGAAATTTCAGTCTGATTGAGGCCTCGCGGAACTAACGTAACGAGCTACAGCTTTGAAAAAGAACTTTTGTGAAGTTTCGAATTTTTGGAGGGTCCCGCGATTGTCGAAAGCTGTTAGATGCGACCGCTCAATAACATCAAATTATCGACACAGTCTGCAATGAAAGGATCACACCTCAGGCTACAAGTCGCAAAATTTCAGTCTGATTGAGGCCTCGCGGAGCTAATGTAACGAGCTACAACTTTGAAAAAGAACTTTTGTGAAGTTTCGAATTTTTGGAGGGTCCCGCGATTGTCGGAAGCTGTGAGATGCTGTCGCTCAAGAACATCAAATTCTCGACACAGCCTGGAATGAAAGGATCACACGTCAGGCTACATGTCCCGAAATTTCAGTCTGATTGAGGCCTCGCGTTGCTAACTTAACGAGCTACAACTTTGGAAAAGAACTTTTGTGAAGTTTCGACTTTTAGGAAGGTCCCGTGATTGTCGGAAGCTGTGAGATGCTGCCGCTCAAGAACATCAAATTCTCGACACAGTCTGAATGAAAGGATCACACGTCAGGCTACATGTCGCGAAATTTCAGTCTGATTGAGGCCTCGCGTTGCTAACTTAACGAGCTACAACTTTGGAAGAGAACTTTTGTGAAGTTTCGACTTTTAGGAAGGTCCCGTGATTGTCGGAAGCTGTGAGATGCTGCCGCTCAAGAACATCAAATTCTCGACACAGTCTGCAATGAAAGGATCACACCTCAGGCTACAAGTCGCGAAATTTCAGTCTGATTGAGGCCTCGCGGAGCTAACGTAACGAGCTACAGCTTTGAAAAAGAACTTTTGTGAAGTTTCGACTTTTTGGAGGGTCCCGCGATTGTCGGAAGCTGTTAGATGCGGCCGCTCAAGAACATCAAATTCTCGACACAGTCTGGAATGAAAGGATCACACGTCAGGCTACATGTCGCGAAATTTCAGTCTGATTGAGGCCTCGCGTTGCTAACTTAACGAGCTACAACTTTGGAAAAGAACTTTTGTGAAGTTTCGACTTTTAGGAAGGTCCCGTGATTGTCGGAAGCTGTGAGATGCTGCCGCTCAAGAACATCAAATTATCGACACAGTCTGCAATGAAAGGATCACACCTCAGGCTACAAGTCGCGAAATTTCAATCTGATTGAGGCCTCGCGGAACTAACGTAACGAGCTACAGCTTTGAAAAAGAACTTTTGTGAAGTTTCAAATTTTTGGAGGGTCCCGCGATTGTCGGAAGCTGTTAGATGCGGCCGCTCAATAACATCAAATTATCGACACAGTCTGCAATGAAAGGATCACACCTCAGGCTACAAGTCGCAAAATTTCAGTCTGATTGAGGCCTCGCGGAGCTAACGTAACGAGCTACAACTTTGAAAAAGAACTTTTGTGAAGTTTCGACTTTTTGGAGGGTCCCGCGATTGTCGGAAGCTGTGAGATGCTGTCGCTCAAGAACATCAAATTCTCGACACAGTCTGGAATGAAAGGATCACACGTCAGGCTACATGTCGCGAAATTTCAGTCTGATTGAGGCCTCGCGTTGCTAACTTAACGAGCTACAACTTTGGAAAAGAACTTTTGTGAAGTTTCGACTTTTAGGAAGGTCCCGTGATTGTCGGAAGCTGTGAGATGCTGCCGCTCAAGAACATCAAATTATCGACACAGTCTGCAATGAAAGGATCACACCTCAGGCTACAAGTCGCGAAATTTCAGTCTGATTGAGGCCTCGCGGAGCTAACGTAACGAGCTACAGCTTTGAAAAAGAACTTTTGTGAAGTTTCGACTTTTTGGAGGGTCCCGCGATTGTCGGAAGCTGTTAGATGCGGCCGCTCAATAACATCAAATTATCGAAACAGTCTGCAATGAAAGGATCACACCTCAGGCTACAAGTCGCAAAATTTCAGTGTGATTTAGGCCTCGCGGAGCTAACGTAACGAGCTACAACTTTGAAAAAGAACTTTTGTGAAGTTTCGACTTTTTGGAGGGTCCCGCGATTGTCGGAAGCTGTGAGATGCTGTCGCTCAAGAACATCAAATTCTCGACACAGTCTGGAATGAAAGGATCACACGTCAGGCTACATGTCGCGAAATTTCAGTCTGATTGAGGCCTCGCGTTGCTAACTTAACGAGCTACAACTTTGGAAAAGAACTTTTGTGAAGTTTCGACTTTTAGGAAGGTCCCGTGATTGTCGGAAGCTGTGAGATGCTGCCGCTCAAGAACATCAAATTATCGACACAGTCTGCAATGAAAGGATCACACCTCAGGCTACAAGTCGCGAAATTTCAGTCTGATTGAGGCCTCGCGGAGCTAACGTAACGAGCTACAGCTTTGAAAAAGAACTTTTGTGAAGTTTCGACTTTTTGGAGGGTCCCGCGATTGTCGGAAGCTGTTAGATGCGGCCGCTCAATAACATCAAATTATCGAAACAGTCTGCAATGAAAGGATCACACCTCAGGCTACAAGTCGCAAAATTTCAGTGTGATTGAGGCCTCGCGGAGCTAACGTAACGAGCTACAACTTTGAAAAAGAACTCTTGTGAAGTTTCGACTTTTTGGAGGGTCCCGCGATTGTCGGAAGCTGTGAGATGCTGTCGCTCAAGAACATCAAATTCTCGACACAGTCTGGAATGAAAGGATCACACGTCAGGCTACATGTCGCGAAATTTCAGTCTGATTGAGGCCTCGCGTTGCTAACTTAACGAGCTACAACTTTGGAAAAGAACTTTTGTGAAGTTTCGACTTTTAGGAAGGTCCTGTGATTGTCGGAAGCTGTGAGATGCTGTTGCTCAAAAACATCAAATTCTCGACACAGTCTGCAATGAAAGGATCACACCTTAGGCTACAAGTTGCGAAATTTCAGTCTGATTGAGGCCTCGCGGAGCTAACGTAACGAGCTACAACTTTGAAAGAGAACTTTTGTGAAGTTTCGACTTTTTGGAGGGTCCCGCGATTGTCGGAAGCTGTGCGATGCCGCCGCTCAAGAACATCAAATTCTCGACACAGTCTGCAATGAAAGGATCACACCTCAGGCTACAAGTCGCGAAATTTCAGTCTGATTGAGGCCTCGCGGAGCTAACGTAACGAGCTACAACTTTGAAAAAGAACTTTTGTGAAGTTTCGAATTTTTGGAGGGTCCCGCGATTGTCGGAAGCTGTGAGATGTTGTCGCTCAAGAACATCAAATTCTCGACACAGCCTGGAATGAAAGGATCACACGTCAGGCTACATGTCCCGAAATTTCAGTCTGATTGAGGCCTCGCGTTGCTAACTTAACGAGCTACAACTTTGGAAAAGAACTTTTGTGAAGTTTTGACTTTTAGGAAGGTCCCGTGATTGTCGGAAGCTGTGAGATGCTGCCGCTCAAGAACATCAAATTCTCGACACAGTCTGGAATGAAAGGATCACACGTCAGGCTACATGTCGCGAAATTTCAGTCTGATTGAGGCCTCGCGTTGCTAACTTAACGAGCTACAACTTTGGAAGAGAACTTTTGTGAAGTTTCGACTTTTAGGAAGGTCCCGTGATTGTCGGAAGCTGTGAGATGCTGCCGCTCAAGAACATCAAATTCTCGACACAGTCTGCAATGAAAGGATCACACCTCAGGCTACAAGTCGCGAAATTTCAGTCTGATTGAGGCCTCGCGGAGCTAACGTAACGAGCTACAGCTTTGAAAAAGAACTTTTGTGAAGTTTCGACTTTTTGGAGGGTCCCGCGATTGTCGGAAACTGTTAGATGCGGCCGCTCAAGAACATCAAATTCTCGACACAGTCTGGAATGAAAGGATCACACGTCAGGCTACATGTCGCGAAATTTCAGTCTGATTGAGGCCTCGCGTTGCTAACTTAACGAGCTACAACTTTGGAAAAGAACTTTTGTGAAGTTTCGACTTTTAGGAAGGTCCCGTGATTGTCGGAAGCTGTGAGATGCTGCCGCTCAAGAACATCAAATTATCGACACAGTCTGCAATGAAAGGATCACACCTCAGGCTACAAGTCGCGAAATTTCAGTCTGATTGAGGCCTCGCGGAGCTAACGTAACGAGCTACAGCTTTGAAAAACAACTTTTGTGAAGTTTCGACTTTTAGGAAGGTCCTGTGATTGTCGGAAGCTGTGAGATGCTGCCGCTCAAAAACATCAAATTCTCGACACAGTCTGCAATGAAAGGATCACACCTTAGGCTACAAGTTGCGAAATTTCAGTCTGATTGAGGCCTCGCGGAGCTAACGTAACGAGCTACAACTTTGAAACAGAACTTTTGTGAAGTTTCGACTTTTTGGAGGGTCCCGCGATTGTCGGAAGCTGTGCGATGCCGCCGCTCAAGAACATCAAATTCTCGACACAGTCTGCAATGAAAGGATCACACCTCAGGCTACAAGTCGCGAAATTTCAGTCTGATTGAGGCCTCGCGGAGCTAACGTAACGAGCTACAACTTTGAAAAAGAACTTTTGTGAAGTTTCGAATTTTTGGAGGGTCCCGCGATTGTCGGAAGCTGTGAGATGCTGTCGCTCAAGAACATCAAATTCTCGACACAGCCTGGAATGAAAGGATCACACGTCAGGCTACATGTCCCGAAATTTCAGTCTGATTGAGGCCTCGCGTTGCTAACTTAACGAGCTACAACTTTGGAAAAGAACTTTTGTGAAGTTTCGACTTTTAGGAAGGTCCCGTGATTGTCGGAAGCTGTGAGATGCTGCCGCTCAAGAACATCAAATTCTCGACACAGTCTGGAATGAAAGGATCACACGTCAGGCTACATGTCGCGAAATTTCAGTCTGATTGAGGCCTCGCGTTGCTAACTTAACGAGCTACAACTTTGGAAGAGAACTTTTGTGAAGTTTCGACTTTTAGGAAGGTCCCGTGATTGTCGGAAGCTGTGAGATGCTGCCGCTCAAGAACATCAAATTCTCGACACAGTCTGCAATGAAAGGATCACACCTCAGGCTACAAGTCGCGAAATTTCAGTCTGATTGAGGCCTCGCGGAGCTAACGTAACGAGCTACAGCTTTGAAAAAGAACTTTTGTGAAGTTTCGACTTTTTGGAGGGTCCCGCGATTGTCGGAAACTGTTAGATGCGGCCGCTCAAGAACATCAAATTCTCGACACAGTCTGGAATGAAAGGATCACACGTCAGGCTACATGTCGCGAAATTTCAGTCTGATTGAGGCCTCGCGTTGCTAACTTAACGAGCTACAACTTTGGAAAAGAACTTTTGTGAAGTTTCGACTTTTAGGAAGGTCCCGTGATTGTCGGAAGCTGTGAGATGCTGCCGCTCAAGAACATCAAATTATCGACACAGTCTGCAATGAAAGGATCACACTTCAGGCTACAAGTCGCGAAATTTCAGTCTGATTGAGGCCTCGCGGAGCTAACGTAACGAGCTACAGCTTTGAAAAAGAACTTTTGTGAAGTTTCGACTTTTAGGAAGGTCCTGTGATTGTCGGAAGCTGTGAGATGCTGCCGCTCAAAAACATCAAATTCTCGACACAGTCTGCAATGAAAGGATCGGACCTTAGGCTACAAGTCGCGAAATTTTAGTCTGATTGAGGCCTCGCGGAGCTAACGTAACGAGCTACAACTTTGGAAAAGAACTTTTGTGAAGTTTCGACTTTTAGGAAGGTCCTGTGATTGTCGGAAGCTGTGAGATGCTGCCGCTCAAAAACATCAAATTCTCGACACAGTCTGCAATGAAAGGATCACACCTTAGGCTACAAGTCGCGAAATTTCAGTCTGATTGAGGCCTCGCGGAGCTAACGTAACGAGCTACAACTTTGAAAGAGAACTTTTGTGAAGTTTCGACTTTTTGGAGGGTCCTGCGATTGTCGGAAGCTGTGAGATGCCGCCGCTCAAGAACATCAAATTCTCGACACAGTCTGCAATGAAAGGATCACACCTCAGGCTACAAGTCGCGAAATTTCAGTCTGATTGAGGCCTCGCGGAGCTAACGTAACGAGCTACAACTTTGAAAAAGAACTTTTGTGAAGTTTCGAATTTTTGGAGGGTCCCGCGATTGTCGGAAGCTGTGAGATGCTGTCGCTCAAGAACATCAAATTCTCGACACAGCCTGGAATGAAAGGATCACACGTCAGGCTACATGTCCCGAAATTTCAGTCTGATTGAGGCCTCGAGTTGCTAACTTAACGAGCTACAACTTTGGAAAAGAACTTTTGTGAAGTTTCGACTTTTAGGAAGGTCCCGTGATTGTCGGAAGCTGTGAGATGCTGCCGCTCAAGAACATCAAATTCTCGACACAGTCTGGAATGAAAGGATCACACGTCAGGCTACATGTCGCGAAATTTCAGTCTGATTGAGGCCTCGCGTTGCTAACTTAACGAGCTACAACTTTGGAAGAGAACTTTTGTGAAGTTTCGACTTTTAGGAAGTTTCCGTGATTGTCGGAAGCTGTGAGATGCTGCCGCTCAAGAACATCAAATTCTCGACACAGTCTGCAATGAAAGGATCACACCTCAGGCTACAAGTCGCGAAATTTCAGTCTGATTGAGGCCTCGCGGAGCTAACGTAACGAGCTACTGTAAGATCAAGTTTTGATCTAGTAGTACAACTCTATGTTTTGATGATTACAAGTTAACCTTTTGATATGAACAATTGTGGTACTCTAACGTGTTTTTCTGAGTGTGCTATTTACAGGCTCTGACCCTGACTCAATTTCACACAAATCAGAAGCACTGTGTATAAAGGGTAACCCAAGCAACGCTTTCGCATTCACCATGTTCAGTATGAACAGTGGAATAGCTTCAGAAGATCTGAAGCTATACAAACTCTGATGAGGACTCAGTCGCTAGAAGCTCTGATGATCCAGAAGTTCTGACAACCAAGAAACACTGAAGGTTCAGATGTTCTGATGGTGTAGAAGACTCTGAAGATCCAGAAGCTGAATAGTGGAAACTCTGAAGTCCAGAAGCAAGAAACTCTGAAGGCCATGTTCTTCCCTCTGAGTTCAGAATCAGAAGATACAATGGTCAGAGGATCTGTGCTATCCCTCTGACTCTGATCAACCTGCTTCACAAGTTCCAATACGAAGCATTCCTCTGATCAGAAGTCTCCTAGGTTAAAAGGTCAAGTCGCTATCCAAGTACAAAAGCAAGTGTACCTTCCTGACGACCTACCTAACGTTCTCAGCCACAGCAGAAGCTGGATTTTCCAGAACTGCCCTCCAACGGTAGCATTTCCATGCAACGCTCAACCCTAATCCTTGGAGTATATATAGAGGCTGAAGATTGAAAGAAGCGGCTAAGAAAACTAAGTTGAAGCAATACACGCGCAAGACATATTCTAAGCTTTCTTTCATCTTGTAATTTATCTTAGTTTACACTCAGCTTATTCAGAAGCAAACCCTTGTAAACACCAACCTCAAACAGTTGTTTGATTTTTCCTTTAGGAGATCAAGGTTGATCGGATCCTAGAGAAGACTAAGAGAGTGAATCTTAGTGTGAGCTAAGTCAGTGTAATTGTTAGTCACTTGTAGGTTTCAAGTGCAGTTGTAACTCTTACCTGATTAGTGGATTGCCTTCATTCTAAGAAGGAAAAAAATCACCTTAACGGGTGGACTGGAGTAGCTTGAGTGATTTATCAAGTGAACCAGGATAAAATCCTTGTGTGCTTTTCTATCTCTATCTTTTGCACTTAGTTCTCGAAAAGATTTGTTAAAATCTTTAAGGTGGTAGTTTTTGTACTGAAAACGTTATTCAAACCCCCCTTTCTACCGTTTTTCATACCTTCAATTGGTATCAGAGCGCAAGTTCTGATTACCACACCTAACAGTGTTCAGTGATCCGGGCCGGTGTGAAAAACAATGGCTGCCACCACCAGTGAAACTCAAAGAGATGGTTACAACGCAAAGCCTCCTATGTTCGATGGTCAAAGGTTCGAATATTGGAAAGATAGACTGGAAAGTTTCTTTCTGGGTTTCGATGCAGATCTCTGGGATATTATTGTGGATGGCTATGAGCGTCCAGTTGATGCAGATGGCAAAAAGATCCCAAGGTCAGAGATGTCTGCAGATCAAAAGAAGCTGTACTCACAACATCATAAAGCAAGAGCAATTCTTCTAAGTGCTATCTCCTATGAGGAGTACCAGAAGATTACAGATCGTGAGTTTGCTAAAGGCATTTTTGATTCTCTGAAGATGTCTCATGAAGGAAACAAGAAAGTCAAAGAATCAAAGGCATTGTCTTTGATCCAAAAGTATGAATCCTTCATCATGGAGCCAAATGAGTCCATTGAAGAAATGTTCTCCAGATTTCAACTGCTTGTAGCTGGCATACGTCCTCTCAACAAGAGCTACACAACAAAAGATCACGTCATAAGGGTCATCAGGTGTCTTCCTGAAAGTTGGATGCCTTTGGTGACTTCAATAGAGCTCACGAGAGATGTTGAGAATATGAGTTTAGAAGAACTCATCAGCATTTTGAAATGCCATGAGCTGAAGCGCTCAGAGATGCAAGATCTGAGGAAAAAGTCCATAGCCTTGAAATCCAAATCTGAAAAGGCTAAGGTTGAGAAGTCAAAGGCTCTTCAAGCTGAAGAAGAAGAATCTGAAGAAGCATCAGAAGATTCTGATGAAGATGAGCTGACTCTGATCTCCAAGAGACTCAACCGCATCTGGAAGCACAGGCAGAGCAAGTTCAAAGGCTCTGGAAAGGCAAGAGGAAAGTCTGAATCCTCAGGTCAGAAGAAGTCATCAATCAAGGAAGTCACTTGCTTTGAGTGCAAAGAATCAGGGCACTACAAAAGTGACTGTCCAAAATTGAAGAAGGACAAGAAGCCAAAGAAGCACTTCAAGACCAAGAAGAGTCTGATGGTAACATTCGATGAATCAGAGTCAGAGGATGTTGACTCTGATGGTGAAGTCCAAGGACTCATGGCTATTGTCAAAGACAAAGGAACAGAGTCAAAGGAAGCTGTTGACTCTGACTCAGAATCAGAAGGAGATCCAGACTCTGACGATGAAAATGAGATATCCTTGATAGCTCCACTGAAACACCAATCATGGTATCTGGACAGTGGATGCTCGCGTCACATGACGGGAGAAAAGCGTATGTTCCGAGAGCTGAAACTTAAGCCTGGAGGCGAAGTTGGCTTTGGAGGAAATGAAAAGGGTAAAATTATTGGTACTGGTACTATTTGTGTAGATAGTAGTCCATGCATTGATAATGTTTTATTGGTAGACGGCTTAACACATAACTTATTGTCTATAAGTCAATTAGCTGACAAGGGTTATGATGTTATATTCAATCAAAAGTCCTGCCGGGCTGTAAGTCAGATCGATGGCTCTGTTCTGTTTAACAGCAAGAGGAAGAACAACATTTATATGATCAGATTATCTGAGTTGGAGGCTCAGAATGTGAAGTGCCTTCTGTCTGTTAATGAAGAGCAGTGGGTATGGCATAGACGGTTAGGGCATGCCAGTATGAGAAAGATTTCTCAGCTGAGCAAGCTAAACCTTGTCAGGGGCTTACCCAATCTGAAGTTCGCTTCAGACGCTCTTTGTGAAGCATGTCAGAAAGGCAAATTCACAAAAGTCCCTTTCAAGGCAAAGAATGTTGTCTCAACCTCAAGGCCGTTAGAACTTCTGCATATCGACCTGTTTGGACCAGTGAAAACTGAGTCTATAGGTGGCAAGAGATATGGGATGGTTATCGTTGATGACTATAGCCGCTGGACATGGGTAAAGTTTCTAACCCGCAAGGATGAGTCTCATGCTGTGTTCTCTACCTTCATTGCTCAAGTGCAAAACGAGAAGGCTTGTAGAATTGTGCGTGTCAGAAGTGACCATGGTGGAGAGTTTGAGAATGACAAGTTTGAGAGTCTGTTTGATTCCTATGGAATTGCACATGATTTCTCTTGTCCCAGAACCCCTCAACAAAATGGTGTTGTTGAGAGGAAGAATAGAACTCTTCAGGAGATGGCTAGAACCATGCTCCAAGAAACTGGCATGGCTAAGCACTTTTGGGCAGAGGCAGTAAATACAGCATGTTACATTCAGAACAGAATCTCTGTGAGACCAATTCTGAAAAAGACTCCTTATGAATTGTGGAAGAACATAAAACCCAACATTTCTTATTTTCATCCTTTTGGCTGTGTTTGTTATGTTCTCAATACTAAGGATAGATTGCATAAATTTGATGCTAAATCTTCTAAGTGTCTATTACTTGGTTATTCTGATAGATCTAAAGGTTTTAGATTTTATAATACTGATGCTAAGACTATTGAAGAATCTATTCATGTTAGATTTGATGATAAGCTTGACTCTGACCAGTCAAAGCTAGTTGAAAAGTTTGCAGATTTAAGCATTAATGTTTCTGACAAAGGCAAAGCTCCAGAGGAAGTTGAGCCAGAGGAAGATGAACCAGAGGAAGAAGCTGGTCCCTCTAACTCACAAACTCTGAAGAAGAGCAGAATCACTGCAGCTCATCCTAAGGAATTGATTCTGGGCAACAAAGATGAACCAGTCAGAACCAGATCTGCCTTCAGACCCTCTGAAGAGACCTTGCTGAGTCTGAAAGGATTGGTGTCCTTAATTGAACCCAAGTCCATAGATGAAGCTCTTCAGGACAAGGATTGGATTCTGGCCATGGAAGAAGAATTGAATCAATTCTCCAAGAACGATGTTTGGAGCTTAGTGAAGAAGCCTGAGAATGTCCATGTTATTGGAACGAAATGGGTATTCAGAAACAAGCTAAATGAGAAAGGAGATGTAGTCAGAAACAAGGCAAGGCTAGTTGCTCAAGGCTACAGCCAGCAGGAAGGAATAGACTACACTGAAACATTTGCTCCAGTAGCAAGACTGGAAGCAATCAGACTATTGATTTCTTTCTCAGTAAATCACAACATAGTTCTACATCAGATGGACGTAAAGAGTGCCTTCCTAAATGGTTATATCTCAGAGGAAGTCTATGTTCATCAACCCCCAGGTTTTGAAGATGAAAAGAAACCAGACCATGTGTTCAAATTGAAGAAATCACTCTACGGTCTGAAGCAAGCTCCCAGAGCATGGTATGAGAGACTTAGCTCATTCCTTCTGGAGAATTAGTTTGTAAGGGGTAAAGTAGATACAACTCTCTTTTGCAAGACTTATAAAGATGATATCTTAATTGTGCAAATTTATGTTGATGATATTATATTTGGTTCTGCTAATCAATCTCTATGCAAAGAATTTTCTGAGATGATGCAGGCTGAATTTGAGATGAGTATGATGGGAGAATTAAAGTACTTTCTGGGAATACAAGTTGATCAAACACCAGAAGGAACATATATCCATCAGAGCAAGTACACTAAGGAACTTCTGAAGAAGTTCAATATGCTGGAATCTACAGTGGCCAAGACTCCAATGCATCCAACATGCATTCTGGAAAAAGAAGATATAAGTGGTAAAGTATGTCAGAAGCTCTATCGTGGCATGATAGGTTCACTTCTGTACTTAACTGCATCTAGGCCAGACATATTATTTAGTGTTCATTTATGTGCTCGTTTCCAATCAGATCCAAGGGAAACCCACTTAACTGCTGTTAAGAGGATCCTAAGGTATCTGAAAGGCACCACTAACCTTGGCTTGATGTATAAGAAAACATCAGAGTATAAGCTTTCAGGTTATTGTGATGCTGATTATGCTGGAGATAGAACAGAGAGAAAAAGTACTTCTGGAAATTGTCAATTTCTGGGAAGCAATCTAGTCTCATGGGCAAGCAAGAGGCAATCAACCATTGCTCTATCAACTGCAGAGGCAGAATATATCTCAGCAGCAATATGCAGCACTCAGATGCTCTGGATGAAACATCAGCTGGAGGATTATCAGATCCTTGAGAGCAATATCCCAATCTATTGTGATAACACTGCTGCAATTTCGTTGAGCAAGAATCCTATCTTGCATTCAAGGGCAAAGCACATTGAGGTAAAGTATCACTTCATTAGAGATTATGTGCAGAAGGGCGTACTTCTTCTGAAGTTTGTTGATACTGACCATCAATGGGCAGATATCTTTACAAAGCCCTTAGCTGAAGATAGATTTAATTTTATTCTGAAAAATCTAAACATGGACTTTTGTCCAGAGTGAAGATAGATCAGAACCTCTGACTATGATACTTCTTGATCAGAAGATGTCTAGTCCAGAAGGTAACTCAATCAGAGTGTGTGTGCCCACTGGTACTGACTCTGAAGCTGAGACAACAACACGTGCGTCAGAATTTCTGATGCATAGTTCCTTGTGCCCGTGTGACAGTCTGTTGTGATTGCGTGTAGATATGCTTATCTCCTGCGTGTGATTGTGTATTTTACTGCTACTGTCTATCTTTAATTTTCAACCGTTGATCTTAAAGTGCTTTTTGAATCAACAACGGTTATTTGATAAAACCCACTATACACACACGTTCTCTCTCACTTCCGGTTTTCACTCTCGCACTCCCTGCTTTTCAAAACCGCCTCCTTCGTGATTTCTCTCTCGATCTCTCTTCATCCTTCAAACTTCATCTTCTACCTCAAACCTTCAACCTCTTCAAAATGGTGAGACAAACCAGAAGATCTACTGCAGATGCACCTCAGTTCCCTCACATGGTAGTCGGGTTGGCAACGGGTCAACGGGGCTCTCAGAACCCAGCACAAGAACAAGCTCAAGCTCAAGAGGAGATTGTTCCTATTGCAGAACGGGGCTGTGCCGTTCACTGTGTATTTCCTCCTGAGGAACTCCAAGTCCTTGCAGAATGGAGATTCAACCTCGACAACTTGGCTGCAAATGGGTTTGATCTCCGTCCTGAAGTCCAAGCTCAAGGTTGGGGAAACTACTTCAATCGACTTCGAGGACCGGTGTATGAGAAGCTGGTAAAGGAATTCTGGAAGCACGCTGATTGTGATGACACTCAGGTGGTCTCTTACATACTGGGTAGGAAGATCATCATCACGGAGAAGTCATTCGTGAATCTGCTAGGTGCAGAAACTGCTCATGGGTATCGGTTCTCACTGACGGAATCGAAGCTGAAACCCAGAACCAAGGACATCGTCAACAAGGCCCTGTACACCACCTTCAAACCGGGCAAGACGAGCTACAAAGTGATGGATCTTCAACCCAAACTCAGGGTCTGGCACAAGATCCTGCTCAACTGCATCAATCAACGACCAAAGGGCAGTTCTCCAGACTACATCAACTTCAATCAGAAGGCGATGCTGTTCTTCATTCAAGACAAGGAGAAGATCTGCCTTCCCTACTTCCTGTTCTCCTATTTGAAGGAATGCATCCGGAAGTCTCGCACCACCTCCTCCATCAAGTCAGCCATCAAATATATCCCTTTTGGGAGGCTGATCTCAGACTTTCTCATTGAAAGCAATTTGGTGCAAGATTTGATCAATGCTGGTTGCACAGAGGATTTGAGCACAATTGTTAGCGATGTCTTCACTGCCAACTCTCTGAAGAAGATGGGTTTGGTCCAGAAGAAGATTGCTCCTGCTCATGAGGACACATCTTCTGAGATCAGAGGAAGAAGAATGCCTCTGAATGACTACCCTCTGTGGACTCAAGCAGACCATCCTGAAGCCATCAGATGCTATGTTGAAGACCTCAGGGCTCAAGGATTCGAGATTGACCTTGATGATTTCGTCAGCAGACTTCCACCAGCTCCAGAGTATTCTTCTCCTCCAAAGAAGAAAACCAAGAGGAAGATGGTTCTGGAAGAATCCTCAGAGGAATCTGATGTCCCTCTGGTCAAGAAGGCGAAGAGCAAGCCTGCTGCTGATGATGGTGATGATAGTGAGGATGGTCCTCCAAAGAAGAAGCAGAAGAAAGTCAGAATTGTGGTGAAGCCTACTCGGGTGGAACCAGCTGCTGCAGAGGTCAGAAGGACTGAACCTCCTGCCAGAGTGACTCGATCATCAGCACATACAAGTAAGCCTGCACTTACCTCTGATGATGATTTGAATTTATTTGATGCACTCCCAATTTCTGCCTTACTCCAACACTCTTCAAATCCTCTCACTCCTATTCATGAATCCCAGCCAGCCGCACAAACCACCTCTCCACCACATTCCCCAAGATCTTCATTCTTTCAACCTTCTCCTACTGAAGCACCACTCTGGAATTTGCTTCAGAACCAACCCTCTAGGTCAGAAGATCCAACCTCTCTCCTTACCATTCCATACGACCCATTAACTTCTGAACCCATCATCCCCAACCAACCAGAACCCACACCAACAGAACCACAACCCAGAACGTCTGATCACTCTGCTCCCAGAGCATCAGCACGTCCTGCTGTCAGAACCACGGATACAGACTCTTCATCAGCCTTCACACCTGTATCCTTCCCCATCAATGTCTTTGACTCTCCTCCCTCCAATACCTCTGAATCACTTAGAAAATTCATGGAGGTTAGGAAAGAGAAGGTATCTGCCTTGGAAGAATATTACCTTACCTGTCCAAGCCCTAGGCAATATCCTGGCCCTAGACCTGAACGTCTAGTTGACCCAGATGAACCTATCTTGGCCAATCCTATCCAAGAAGCAGACCCCTTAGTCCAACAGGCTCACCCTGTCCCTGACCAACAAGAGCCAATTCAACCAGACCCTGAACCTGAACAATCAGTATCTAACCAATCCTCGGTTAGATCACCTCACCCTCTGGTTGAAACTTCAGACCCTCCCCGTGGAACCTCTGAACCCAATGCTCCCATAATTAACATTGGTTCTCCACAAGGTGCCTCTGAAGCTCATAGCAGCAATCACCCAGCCTCTCCTGCACCCAACCTCTCCATCATTCCCTATACTCACCTTCAACCCACATCTCTCTCTGAGTGCATCAATATTTTCAATCATGAAGCCTCCTTGAGGCTCCGCAATGTGCACGGTCAGACTGACCTCAGTGAGAATGCTGAAAATGTGGCTGATGAGTGGAACAATTTGAGCACTTGGCTGGTGGCTCAGTTTCCTGTTATGCTGCAGCTCCTGCATGCAGAGGGAAGTCAGAGCATTGAGGCTGCAAAGCAAAGGTTTGCTAGGAGGGTGGCTCTTCATGAACTCGAACAGAGAACCAAGCTTCTTGAAGCCATTGAAGAAGCCAAGAGACAGAAAGAACAAGAAGAAGAAGCTGCCCGTCAAGCAGCAGCTCAGGCTGAACAAGCCAGACTTGAGGCCGAACGTCTTGAAGCTGAGGCTGAGGCAGAGCGACTTGCACCGGTTCTGTTTACTCCTGCTGCTTCTGCTTCCATTCCAGAACCTCAAGCTGCTCAGAACGTTCCTTCCAGCTCTACTCCGACAAGCTCATCCAGACTCGACATCATGGAACAACGTCTTGACACTCATGAATCCATGCTGATTGAGATGAAGCACATGATGATGGAACTTCTGCGCCGTACTGACAAATCTTAGTTTTTTAGGATCTCTTCTTTTTCTTCCTTTTTCCTTTTTATTTCACGTTGTTTTATTTAAACTCTGCTTATTTACTTACTTTAATTTGTTCATTTGTGATTCTATATGCATATATCTATATATATTTGTGGCACATATGTTTGCAAAACCTGTTTTATTCATCATTGTTCTATGTTTACATCATAATTCTTTCCATCATACATTATTCCCTATATCTAGAATGGAGGATCCTTCCTCATTCTTCTGCATTCTTGGCGCTGCTCCACTCTTTCCTTCTCCAGACGATCCAATGCATACTCTATGTTGCCAAGTTTGATGCTCAGATCATCTTTTTCTAGACTATCTTCTGTCGTCTTGAGTCTCTTTTCCACAGTCTCCTTCTCTTCCAGCAGATTCAGCTCCCGCTGGCAAAGCTCCTGAATCTCTTCCACGAAGCAGAGGAACTCCTTCAGATCTTTCTCCCATCTCTGGACCAAGATCTTCTTCAAGCAGTGTCTTCGTCAGCTCTTGTATGGTCTTTGTACCATCGGGATGCCTAATATTGAGGAACATATCTTCCTCAACGCCTTCCTTCTGAGCTCTTCTAATGCCATTCTGTATGATGCCATTTTTTTTTCTGAATATTATTCGAGGTGTGAAGCTTACCTTTCTCTCCAACGTTTTTATAGGCTTCACTTTCTCTCTGAAAGTTAATGCTCTTACAGTTTCTCGAGGTTAAGTACTTGGTAACTGACCCTTCTATTTCCTCACTTGACCGGTGGTAAACGTTCATCCCTTGCATTAACTCTTCTATTTATTATCGCCTCACTCTGATTCTTACATCGTCTTCATTTTCTTCAACTTAGACCTTCTCTAAGGGGGAGTACCTTGTACTTCAAGCTAAGTTTTTCACACCCCAAGCTTTTTGCTTATGACAAAAAGGGGGTAAACCCAGTTTTTTGATGTGTAAGATGTGTTAGTGTGACTTATTTTTTTTGGAGATTTTAAGAGTTCCACCTTCATGACCATAGATGTGTCACTGGGCAAATACAAGGAATACATTTCACTTCTTCTGAAGTGATTCTAAGTTGACTCTGATACCCAAGACTCTGATACCTTGTCCATGACTCTGATCACTTATGCGCTCTGATTATTCGTTTTTCATCTATGTCATAAAGCTTTTCACTCTGAACTCTTATATGATTTAGCTCAGAATCTAGACTTTACTAACGTTTTCATCAAGTATTAGATTCAGGGGGAGCTAAGCTCAGAATCAAGCAGTGACTTGAATTCAGAATGAGCAAGATAAACTATTCACATCAGGATAAGTCTTATTCTATATCTCTAAACTCTGAGTGAATTCAGTTTTAATGTTTAAGAATTGTTCATCAAAAATCTTAGTTTTGTCATCATCAAAAAGGGGGAGATTGTAAGATCAAGTTTTGATCTAGTAGTACAACTCTATGTTTTGATGATTACAAGTTAAC
>NC_080042.1:84008310-84045182 GCF_012489685.1 Lotus japonicus | reverse complement strand
TTAGCTCCGTGCGGCCTTAATCAGACTAAAATTTCGCGACTTGTAGCCTGGGTTGTGATCCTTTCATTGCAGATCGTGTTGAGAATTTTATGTTTTGAGCAGCAGCATGTCACAGCTTCCGGCAATCGCGGGATCCTCTTAAAAGTCGAATCTCCATTTAGGTTCTTTTTCAAAGTTGTAGCTCGTTAAGTTAGCTCCGTGTGGCCTCAATCAGACTAAAATTTGGCGAATTGTAGCAAGGGTTGTGATCCTTTCGATCCAGACTGTGTCGAGAATTTGATGTTTTGAGCAGCAGCATGTCACAGCTTCCGGCAATCGCGGGACCTCTTAAAAGTCGAATTTCCATAAAAGTTCCGTTTCAAATTGTAGCTCGTTAAGTTAGCTATGTGTGGCCTCAATTAGACTGAAATTTTGCGACTTGTAGCAAGGGATGTGATCCCTTTCCTTCCAGACTGTGTTGAAAATTTGATATTTTTTTGCAGCACCATGTCACAGCTTCCGGCAATCGCGGACCCTCCTAAAAAGTCGAATCTCCATTTAAGTTCTTTTTCAAAGATATAGCTCGTTAAGTTAGCTCCGTGTGGCCTCAATCAGACTGGAATTTGCGAATTGTAGCAAGTTTTATGATCCTTTCGTTCCAGACTGTGTCGGGAATTTGATGTTTTTGAGCAACAGCATGTCACAGCTTCCGGCAATCGCGGGACCCTCCTAAAAGTCGAATCTCCATTGAGGTTCTTTTTCAAAGTTGTAGCTCGTTAAGTTAGCTCCGTGCGGCCTCAATCAGACTAAAATTTCGCGACTTGTAGCCTGGGCTGAGATCCTTTCGTTCCAGACTATGTCGAGAATTCGATGTTTTTGAGCAGCAGCGTGTCACAGCTTCCGGCAATCGCGGGACCCTCTTAAAAGTCGAATCTCCATTTAGGTTCTTTTTCAAAGTTGTAGCTCGTTAAGTTAGCTCCGTGCGGCCTCAATCAGACTAAAATTTCGCGACTTGTATCCTGGGTTGTGATCCTTTCATTGCAGACCGTGTTGAGAATTTTATGTTTTTGAGCAGCAGCATGTCACAGCTTCCGGCAATCGCGGGATCCTCTTAAAAGTCGAATCTCCATTTAGGTTCTTTTTCAAAGTTGTAGCTCGTTAAGTTAGCTCCGTGTGGCCTCAATCAGACTAAAATTTGGCGAATTGTAGCAAGGGTTGTGATCCTTTCGATCCAGACTGTGTCGAGAATTTGATGTTTTGAGCAGCAGCATGTCACAGCTTCCGGCAATCGCGGGACCCTCTTAAAAGTCGAATCTCCATAAAAGTTCCGTTTCAAATTTGTAGCTCGTTAAGTTAGCTATGTGTGGCCTCAATTAGACTGAAATTTTGCGACTTGTAGCAAGGGATGTGATCCTTTCCTTCCAGACTGTGTTGAAAATTTGATATTTTTTTGCAGCACCATGTCACAGCTTCCGGCAATCGCGGGACCCTCCTTAAAGTCGAATCTCCATTTAAGTTCTTTTTCAAAGATATAGCTCGTTAAGTTAGCTCCGTGTGGCCTCAATCAGACTGGAATTTGCGAATTGTAGCAAGTTTTATGATCCTTTCGTTCCAGACTGTGTCGGGAATTTGATGTTTTTGAGCAACAGCATGTCACAGCTTCCGGCAATCGCGGGACCCTCCTAAAAGTCGAATCTCCATTGAGGTTCTTTTTCAAAGTTGTAGCTCGTTAAGTTAGCTCCGTGCGGCCTCAATCAGACTAAAATTTCGCGACTTGTAGCCTGGGCTGTGATCCTTTCGTTCCAGACTATGTCGAGAATTCAATGTTTTTGAGCACCAGCGTGTCACAGCTTCCGGCAATCGCGGGACCCTCTTAAAAGTCGAATCTCCATTTAGCTTCTTTTCAAAGTTGTAGCTCGTTAAGTTAGCTCCGTGCGGCCTCAATCAGACTAAAATTTCGCGACTTGTAGCCTGGGTTGTGATCCTTTCATTGCAGACCGTGTTGAGAATTTTATGTTTTTGAGCAGCAGCATGTCACAGCTTCCGGCAATCGCGGGATCCTCTTAAAAGTCGAATCTCCATTTAGGTTCTTTTTCAAAGTTGTAGCTCGTTAAGTTAGCTCCGTGTGGCCTCAATCAGACTAAAATTTGGCGAATTGTAGCAAGGGTTGTGATCCTTTCGATCCAGACTGTGTCGAGAATTTGATGTTTTGAGCAGCAGCATGTCACAGCTTCCGGCAATCGCGGGACCCTCTTAAAAGTCGAATCTCCATAAAAGTTCCGTTTCAAATTTGTAGCTCGTTAAGTTAGCCATGTGTGGCCTCAATTAGACTGAAATTTTGCGACTTGTAGCAAGGGATGTGATCCTTTCCTTCCAGACTGTGTTGAAAATTTGATATTTTTTTGCAGCACCATGTCACAGCTTCCGGCAATCGCGGGACCCTCCTAAAAGTCGAATCTCCATTTAAGTTCTTTTTCAAAGATATAGCTCGTTAAGTTAGCTCCGTGTGGCCTCAATCAGACTGGAATTTGCGAATTGTAGCAAGTTTTATGATCCTTTCGTTCCAGACTGTGTCGGGAATTTGATGTTTTTGAGCAACAGCATGTCACAGCTTCCGGCAATCGCGGGACCCTCCTAAAAGTCGAATCTCCATTGAGGTTCTTTTTCAAAGTTGTAGCTCGTTAAGTTAGCTCCGTGCGGCCTCAATCAGACTAAAATTTCGCGACTTGTAGCCTGGGCTGTGATCCTTTCGTTCCAGACTATGTCGAGAATTCGATGTTTTTGAGCAGCAGCGTGTCACAGCTTCCGGCAATCGCGGGACCCTCTTAAAAGTCGAATCTCCATTTAGGTTCTTTTTCAAAGTTGTAGCTCATTAAGTTAGCTCAGTGTGGCCTCAATCAGACTGAAATTTCAGAACTTGTAGCCAGGGTTGTGTTCCTTTCATTGCAGACCGTGTTGAGAATTTTATGTTTTTTAGCAGCAGCATGTCACAGCTTCCGACAATCGCGGGACCCTCCTAAAAATCGAATCTCCATTTAGCTGCTTTTTCAAAGATATAGCTCGTTAAGTTAGCTCTGTGTGGCCTCAATCAGACTGAAATTTGGCGAATTATAGCCAGGGTTGTGATCCTTTCGTTCCAGACTGTGTCCAGAATTTGATGTTTTGAGCAGCAGCATGTCACAGCTTCCAGCAATCGCGGGATCCTCTTAAAAGTCGAATCTCCATAAAAGTTCCTTTTCAAATTTGAGCTCGTTAAGTTAGCTATGTGTGGCCTCAATCAGACTGAAATTTTGCGACTTGTAGCAAGGGATGTGATCATTTCCTTCCAGACTGTGTGGAGAATTTGATATTTTTTAGCAGCACCATGTCACAGCTTCCGGCAATCGCGGGACCCTCCTAAAAGTCGAATCTCCATTTAGGTTCTTTTTCAAAGATATAGCTCGTTAAGTTAGCTCTGTGTGGCCTCAATCAGACTGGAATTTAGCGAATTGTAGCCAGGGCAGTGTTCCTTTCGTTCCAGACTGTGTCGAGAATTTGATGTTTTTGAGCAGCAGCATGTCACAGCTTTCGGCAATCGCGGGACCCTCCTAAAAGTCGAATCTCCATTTAGGTTCTCTTTCAAAGTTGTATCTCATTAAGTTAGCTCCGTGTGGCCTCAATCAGACTGAAATTTTGCGAATTGTAGCCATGGCTGTGATCCTTTCGTTCCAGACTGTGTCGAGAATTTGAGGTTTTTGAGCAGCAGCATGTCACAGCTTCCGGCAATCGCGGGACCCTCCTAAAAGTCGAATCTCCATTTAGCTGCTTTTTCAAAGATAGAGCTCGTTAAGTTAGCTCTGTGTGGCCTCAATCAGACTGAAATTTGGCGAATTGTAGCCAGGGTTGTGATCCTTTCGTTCTAGACTGTGTCGAGAATTTGATGTTTTGAGCAGCAACATGTCACAGCTTCCGGCAATCGCGGGATCCTCTTAAAAGTCGAATCTCCATTAAAGTTCCTTTTCAAATTTGAGCTCGTTAAGTTAGCTATGTGTGACCTCAATCAGACTGAAATTTTGCGACTTGTAGCAAGGGATGTGATCATTTCCTTCCAGACTGTGTGGAGAATTTGATATTTTTTAGCAACACCATGTCACAGCTTCCGGCAATCGCGGGACCCTCCTAAAAGTCGAATCTCCATTTAGGTTCTTTTTCAAAGATATAGCTCGTTAAGTTAGCTCTGTGTGGCCTCAATCAGACTGAAATTTAGCGAATTGTAGCCAGGGCAGTGTTCCTTTCATTCCAGACTGTGTCGAGAATTTGATGTTTTTGAGCAGCAGCATGTCACAGCTTCCGGCAATCGCGGGACCCTCCTAAAAATCGAATCTCCATTTAGGTTCTTTTTCAAAGTTGTAGCTCGTTAAGTTAGCTCCGTGTGGCCTCAATCAGACTGAAATTTGGCGAATTGTAGCCAGGGCTGTGATCCTTTCGTTCCAGACTGTGTCGAGAATTCGATGTTTTTGAGCAGCAGCGTGTCACAGCTTCCGGCAATCGTGGGACCCTCTTAAAAGTCGAATCTCCATTTAGGTTATTTTTCAAAGTTGTAGCTCATTAAGTTAGCTCAGTGTGGCCTCAATCAGACTGAAATTTCAGAACTTGTAGCCAGGGCTGTGTTCCTTTCATTGCAGACCGTGTTGAGAATTTTATGTTTTTGAGCAGCACCATGTCACAACTTCCGGTAATCGCGGGATCCTCTTAAAAGTCGAATCTCCATTTAGGTTCTTTTTCAAAGTTGTAGCTCGTTAAGTTAGCTCTGTGTGGCCTCAATCAGACTGAAATTTGGCGAATTGTAGCCAGGGTTGTGATCCTTTCGTTCCAGACTGTGTCGAGAATTTGATGTTTTTGAGCAGCAGCATGTCACAGCTTTCGGCAATCGCGGGACCCTCCTAAAAGTCGAATCTCCATTTAGGTTCTCTTTCAAAGTTGTATCTCATTAAGTTAGCTCCGTGTGGCCTCAATCAGACTGAAATTTTGCGAATTGTAGCCATGGCTGTGATCCTTTCGTTCCAGACTGTGTCGAGAATTTGAGGTTTTTGAGCAGCAGCATGTCACAGCTTCCGGCAATCGCGGGACCCTCCTAAAAGTCGAATCTCCATTTAGCTGCTTTTTCAAAGATATAGCTCGCTAAGTTAGCTCTGTGTGGCCTCAATCAGACTGAAATTTGGCGAATTGTAGCCAGGGTTGTGATCCTTTCGTTCTAGACTGTGTCGAGAATTTGATGTTTTGAGCAGCAGCATGTCACAGCTTCCGGCAATCGCGGGATCCTCTTAAAAGTCGAATCTCCATTAAAGTTCCTTTTCAAATTTGAGCTCGTTAAGTTAGCTATGTGTGACCTCAATCAGACTGAAATTTTGCGACTTGTAGCAAGGGATGTGATCATTTCCTTCCAGACTGTGTGGAGAATTTGATATTTTTTAGCAACACCATGTCACAGCTTCCGGCAATCGCGGGACCCTCCTAAAAGTCGAATCTCCATTTAGGTTCTTTTTCAAAGATATAGCTCGTTAAGTTAGCTCTGTGTGGCCTCAATCAGACTGAAATTTAGCGAATTGTAGCCAGGGCAGTGTTCCTTTCATTCCAGACTGTGTCGAGAATTTGGTGTTTTTGAGCAGCAGCATGTCACAGCTTCCGGCAATCGCGGGACCCTCCTAAAAGTCGAATCTCCATTTAGGTTCTTTTTCAAAGTTGTAGCTCGTTAAGTTAGCTCCGTGTGGCCTCAATCAGTTTGAAATTTGGCGAATTGTAGCCAGGGCTGTGATCCTTTCGTTCCAGACTGTGTCGAGAATATAGGTTTTTGAGCAGCAGCATGTCACAGCTTCCGGCAATCGCGGGACCCTCTTAAAAGTCGAATCTCCATTTAGGTTCTTTTTCAAAGTTGTAGCTCGTTAAGTTAGCTCCGTGCGGCCTTAATCAGACTAAAATTTCGCGAGTTGTAGCCTGGGTTGTGATCCTTTCATTGCAGACCGTGTTGAGAATTTTATGTTTTTGAGCAGCAGCATGTCACAGCTTCCGGCAATCGCGGGACCCTCTTAAAAGTCGAATCTCCATTTAGGTTCTTTTTCAAAGTTGTAGCTCGTTAAGTTAGCTCCGTGCGGCCTTAATCAGACTAAAATTTCGCGAGTTGTAGCCTGGGTTGTGATCCTTTCATTGCAGACCGTGTTGAGAATTTTATGTTTTTGAGCAGCAGCATGTCACAGCTTCCGGCAATCGCGGGATCCTCTTAAAAGTCGAATCTCCATTTAGGTTCTTTTTCAAAGTTGTAGCTCGTTAAGTTAGCTCCGTGTGGCCTCAATCAGACTAAAATTTGGCGAATTGTAGCAAGGGTTGTGATCCTTTCGATCCAGACTGTGTCGAGAATTTGATGTTTTGAGCAGCAGCATGTCACAGCTTCCGGCAATCGCGGGACCCTCTTAAAAGTCGAATTTCCATAAAAGTTCCGTTTCAAATTTGTAGCTCGTTAAGTTAGCTATGTGTGGCCTCAATTAGACTGAAATTTTGCGACTTGTAGCAAGGGATGTGATCCTTTCCTTCCAGACTGTGTTGAAAATTTGATATTTTTTTGCAGCACCATGTCACAGCTTCCGGCAATCGCGGGACCCTCCTTAAAGTCGAATCTCCATTTAAGTTCTTTTTCAAAGATATAGCTCGTTAAGTTAGCTCCGTGTGGCCTCAATCAGACTGGAATTTGCGAATTGTAGCAAGTTTTATGATCCTTTCGTTCCAGACTGTGTCGGGAATTTGATGTTTTTGAGCAACAGCATGTCACAGCTTCCGGCAATCGCGGGACCCTCCTAAAAGTCGAATCTCCATTGAGGTTCTTTTTCAAAGTTGTAGCTCGTTAAGTTAGCTCCGTGCGGCCTCAATCAGACTAAAATTTCGCGACTTGTAGCCTGGGCTGTGATCCTTTCGTTCCAGACTATGTCGAGAATTCAATGTTTTTGAGCACCAGCGTGTCACAGCTTCCGGCAATCGCGGGACCCTCTTAAAAGTCGAATCTCCATTTAGCTTCTTTTTCAAAGTTGTAGCTCGTTAAGTTAGCTCCGTGCGGCCTCAATCAGACTAAAATTTCGCGACTTGTAGCCTGGGTTGTGATCCTTTCATTGCAGACCGTGTTGAGAATTTTATGTTTTTGAGCAGCAGCATGTCACAGCTTCCGGCAATCGCGGGATCCTCTTAAAAGTCGAATCTCCATTTAGGTTCTTTTTCAAAGTTGTAGCTCGTTAAGTTAGCTCCGTGTGGCCTCAATCAGACTAAAATTTGGCGAATTGTAGCAAGGGTTGTGATCCTTTCGATCCAGACTGTGTCGAGAATTTGATGTTTTGAGCAGCAGCATGTCACAGCTTCCGGCAATCGCGGGACCCTCTTAAAAGTCGAATCTCCATAAAAGTTCCGTTTCAAATTTGTAGCTCGTTAAGTTAGCCATGTGTGGCCTCAATTAGACTGAAATTTTGCGACTTGTAGCAAGGGATGTGATCCTTTCCTTCCAGACTGTGTTGAAAATTTGATATTTTTTTGCAGCACCATGTCACAGCTTCCGGCAATCGCGGGACCCTCCTAAAAGTCGAATCTCCATTTAAGTTCTTTTTCAAAGATATAGCTCGTTAAGTTAGCTCCGTGTGGCCTCAATCAGACTGGAATTTGCGAATTGTAGCAAGTTTTATGATCCTTTCGTTCCAGACTGTGTCGGGAATTTGATGTTTTTGAGCAACAGCATGTCACAGCTTCCGGCAATCGCGGGACCCTCCTAAAAGTCGAATCTCCATTGAGGTTCTTTTTCAAAGTTGTAGCTCGTTAAGTTAGCTCCGTGCGGCCTCAATCAGACTAAAATTTCGCGACTTGTAGCCTGGGCTGTGATCCTTTCGTTCCAGACTATGTCGAGAATTCGATGTTTTTGAGCAGCAGCGTGTCACAGCTTCCGGCAATCGCGGGACCCTCTTAAAAGTCGAATCTCCATTTAGGTTCTTTTTCAAAGTTGTAGCTCATTAAGTTAGCTCAGTGTGGCCTCAATCAGACTGAAATTTCAGAACTTGTAGCCAGGGTTGTGTTCCTTTCATTGCAGACCGTGTTGAGAATTTTATGTTTTTGAGCAGCAGCATGTCACAGCTTCCGACAATCGCGGGACCCTCCTAAAAATCGAATCTCCATTTAGCTGCTTTTTCAAAGATATAGCTCGTTAAGTTAGCTCTGTGTGGCCTCAATCAGACTGAAATTTGGCGAATTGTAGCCAGGGTTGTGATCCTTTCGTTCCAGACTGTGTCCAGAATTTGATGTTTTGAGCAGCAGCATGTCACAGCTTCCAGCAATCGCGGGATCCTCTTAAAAGTCGAATCTCCATAAAAGTTCCTTTTCAAATTTGAGCTCGTTAAGTTAGCTATGTGTGGCCTCAATCAGACTGAAATTTTGCGACTTGTAGCAAGGGATGTGATCATTTCCTTCCAGACTGTGTGGAGAATTTGATATTTTTTAGCAGCACCATGTCACAGCTTCCGGCAATCGCGGGACCCTCCTAAAAGTCGAATCTCCATTTAGGTTCTTTTTCAAAGATATAGCTCGTTAAGTTAGCTCTGTGTGGCCTCAATCAGACTGGAATTTAGCGAATTGTAGCCAGGGCAGTGTTCCTTTCGTTCCAGACTGTGTCGAGAATTTGATGTTTTTGAGCAGCAGCATGTCACAGCTTTCGGCAATCGCGGGACCCTCCTAAAAGTCGAATCTCCATTTAGGTTCTCTTTCAAAGTTGTATCTCATTAAGTTAGCTCCGTGTGGCCTCAATCAGACTGAAATTTTGCGAATTGTAGCCATGGCTGTGATCCTTTCGTTCCAGACTGTGTCGAGAATTTGAGGTTTTTGAGCAGCAGCATGTCACAGCTTCCGGCAATCGCGGGACCCTCCTAAAAGTCGAATCTCCATTTAGCTGCTTTTTCAAAGATAGAGCTCGTTAAGTTAGCTCTGTGTGGCCTCAATCAGACTGAAATTTGGCGAATTGTAGCCAGGGTTGTGATCCTTTCGTTCTAGACTGTGTCGAGAATTTGATGTTTTGAGCAGCAACATGTCACAGCTTCCGGCAATCGCGGGATCCTCTTAAAAGTCGAATCTCCATTAAAGTTCCTTTTCAAATTTGAGCTCGTTAAGTTAGCTATGTGTGACCTCAATCAGACTGAAATTTTGCGACTTGTAGCAAGGGATGTGATCATTTCCTTCCAGACTGTGTGGAGAATTTGATATTTTTTAGCAACACCATGTCACAGCTTCCGGCAATCGCGGGACCCTCCTAAAAGTCGAATCTCCATTTAGGTTCTTTTTCAAAGATATAGCTCGTTAAGTTAGCTCTGTGTGGCCTCAATCAGACTGAAATTTAGCGAATTGTAGCCAGGGCAGTGTTCCTTTCATTCCAGACTGTGTCGAGAATTTGATGTTTTTGAGCAGCAGCATGTCACAGCTTCCGGCAATCGCGGGACCCTCCTAAAAGTCGAATCTCCATTTAGGTTCTTTTTCAAAGTTGTAGCTCGTTAAGTTAGCTCCGTGTGGCCTCAATCAGACTGAAATTTGGCGAATTGTAGCCAGGGCTGTGATCCTTTCGTTCCAGACTGTGTCGAGAATTCGATGTTTTTGAGCAGCAGCGTGTCACAGCTTCCGGCAATCGTGGGACCCTCTTAAAAGTCGAATCTCCATTTAGGTTATTTTTCAAAGTTGTAGCTCATTAAGTTAGCTCAGTGTGGCCTCAATCAGACTGAAATTTCAGAACTTGTAGCCAGGGCTGTGTTCCTTTCATTGCAGACCGTGTTGAGAATTTTATGTTTTTGAGCAGCACCATGTCACAACTTCCGGTAATCGCGGGATCCTCTTAAAAGTCGAATCTCCATTTAGGTTCTTTTTCAAAGTTGTAGCTCGTTAAGTTAGCTCTGTGTGGCCTCAATCAGACTGAAATTTGGCGAATTGTAGCCAGGGTTGTGATCCTTTCGTTCCAGACTGTGTCGAGAATTTGATGTTTTTGAGCAGCAGCATGTCACAGCTTTCGGCAATCGCGGGACCCTCCTAAAAGTCGAATCTCCATTTAGGTTCTCTTTCAAAGTTGTATCTCATTAAGTTAGCTCCGTGTGGCCTCAATCAGACTGAAATTTTGCGAATTGTAGCCATGGCTGTGATCCTTTCGTTCCAGACTGTGTCGAGAATTTGAGGTTTTTGAGCAGCAGCATGTCACAGCTTCCGGCAATCGCGGGACCCTCCTAAAAGTCGAATCTCCATTTAGCTGCTTTTTCAATGATATAGCTCGTTAAGTTAGCTCTGTGTGGCCTCAATCAGACTGAAATTTGGCGAATTGTAGCCAGGGTTGTGATCCTTTCGTTCTAGACTGTGTCGAGAATTTGATGTTTTGAGCAGCAGCATGTCACAGCTTCCGGCAATCGCGGGATCCTCTTAAAAGTCGAATCTCCATTAAAGTTCCTTTTCAAATTTGAGCTCGTTAAGTTAGCTATGTGTGACCTCAATCAGACTGAAATTTTGCGACTTGTAGCAAGGGATGTGATCATTTCCTTCCAGACTGTGTGGAGAATTTGATATTTTTTAGCAACACCATGTCACAGCTTCCGGCAATCGCGGGACCCTCCTTAAAGTCGAATCTCCATTTAAGTTCTTTTTCAAAGATATAGCTCGTTAAGTTAGCTCCGTGTGGCCTCAATCAGACTGGAATTTGCGAATTGTAGCAAGTTTTATGATCCTTTCGTTCCAGACTGTGTCGGGAATTTGATGTTTTTGAGCAACAGCATGTCACAGCTTCCGGCAATCGCGGGACCCTCCTAAAAGTCGAATCTCCATTGAGGTTCTTTTTCAAAGTTGTAGCTCGTTAAGTTAGCTCCGTGCGGCCTCAATCAGACTAAAATTTCGCGACTTGTAGCCTGGGCTGTGATCCTTTCGTTCCAGACTATGTCGAGAATTCGATGTTTTTGAGCTGCAGCGTGTCACAGCTTCCGGCAATCGCGGGACCCTCTTTAAAGTCGAATCTCCATTTAGGTTCTTTTTCAAAGTTGTAGCTCATTAAGTTAGCTCAGTGTGGCCTCAATCAGACTGAAATTTCAGAACTTGTAGCCAGGGCTGTGTTCCTTTCATTGCAGACCGTGTTGAGAATTTTATGTTTTTGAGCAGCAGCATGTCACAGCTTCCGGCAATCGCGGGATCCTCTTAAAAGTCGAATCTCCATTTAGGTTCTTTTTCAAAGTTGTAGCTCGTTAAGTTAGCTCCGTGTGGCCTCAATCAGACTAAAATTTGGCGAATTGTAGCAAGGGTTGTGATCCTTTCGATCCAGACTGTGTCGAGAATTTGTTGTTTTGAGCACCAGCATGTCACAGCTTCTGGCAATCGCGGGACCCTCTTAAAAGTCGAATCTCCATAAAAGTTCCGTTTCAAATTTGTAGCTCGTTAAGTTAGCTATGTGTGGCCTCAATTAGACTGAAATTTTGCGACTTGTAGCAAGGGATGTGATCCTTTCCTTCCAGACTGTGTTAAAAATTTGATATTTTTTTGCAGCACCATGTCACAGCTTCCGGCAATCGCGGGACCCTCCTAAAAGTCGAATCTCCATTTAAGTTCTTTTTCAAAGATATAGCTCGATAAGTTAGCTCCGTGTGGCCTCAATCAGACTGGAATTTGCGAATTGTAGCAAGTTTTATGATCCTTTCGTTCCAGACTGTGTCGGGAATTTGATGTTTTTGAGCACCAGCATGTCACAGCTTCCGGCAATCGCGGGACCCTCCTAAAAGTCGAATCTCCATTGAGGTTCTTTTTCAAAGTTGTAGCTCGTTAAGTTAGCTCCGTGCGGCCTCAATCAGACTAAAATTTCGCGACTTGTAGCCTGGCCTGTGATCCTTTCGTTCCAGACTATGTCGAGAATTCGATGTTTTTGAGCAGCAGCGTGTCACAGCTTCCGGCAATCGCGGGACCCTCTTAAAAGTCGAATCTCCATTTAGGTTCTTTTTCAAAGTTGTAGCTCATTAAGTTAGCTCAGTGTGGCCTCAATCAGACTGAAATTTCAGAACTTGTAGCCAGGGCTGTGTTCCTTTCATTGCAGACCGTGTTGAGAATTTTATGTTTTTGAGCAGCAGCATGTCACAGCTTCCAGCAATCGCGGGACCCTCCTAAAAGTCGAATCTCCATTTAGCTGCTTTTTCAAAGATATAGCTCGTTAAGTTAGCTCTGTGTGGCCTCAATCAGACTGAAATTTGGCGAATTGTAGCCAGGGTTGTGATCCTTTCGTTCCAGACTGTGTCCAGAATTTGATGTTTTGAGCAGCAGCATGTCACAGCTTCCGGCAATCGCGGGATCCTCTTAAAAGTCGAATCTCCATAAAAGTTCCTTTTCAAATTTGAGCTCGTTAGGTTAGCTATGTGTGGCCTCAATCAGACTGAAATTTTGCGACTTGTAGCAAGGGATGTGATCCTTTCCTTCCAGACTGTGTGGAGAATTTGATATTTTTTAGCAGCACCATGTCACAGCTTCCGGCAATCGCGGGACCCTCCTAAAAGTCGAATCTCCATTTAGGTTCTTTTTCAAAGATATAGCTCGTTAAGTTAGCTCTGTGTGGCCTCAATCAGACTGAAATTTAGCGAATTGTAGCCAGGGCAGTGTTCCTTTCGTTCCAGACTGTGTCGAGAATTTGATGTTTTTGAGCAGCAGCATGTCACAGCTTCCGGCAATCGCGGGACCCTCCTAAAAGTCGAATCTCCATTTAGGTTCTTTTTCAAAGTTGTAGCTCGTTAAGTTAGCTCCGTGTGGCCTCAATCAGACTGAAATTTGGCGAATTGTAGCCAGGGCTGTGATCCTTTCGTTCCAGACTGTGTCGAGAATTTGAGGTTTTTGAGCAGCAGCATGTCACAGCTTCCGGCAATCGCGGGACCCTCCTAAAAGTCGAATCTCCATTTAGGTTCTTTTTCAAAGATATAGCTCGTTAAGTTAGCTCTGTGTGGCCCCAATCAGACTGAAATTTGGCGAATTGTAGCCAGGGTTGTGATCCTTTCGTTCCAGACTGTGTTGAGAATTTGATGTTTTGAGCAGCAGCATGTCACAGCTTCCGGCAATCGCGGGACCCTCTTAAAAGTCGAATCTCCATAAAAGTTCCGTTTCAAATTTGTAGCTCGTTAAGTTAGCTATGTGTGGCCTCAATCAGACTGAAATTTTGCGACTTGTAGCAAGGGATGTGATCCTTTCCTTCCAGACTGTGTTGAAAATTTGATATTTTTTAGCAGCACCATGTCACAGCTTCCGGCAATCGCGGGACCCTCCTAAAAGTCGAATCTCCATTTAAGTTCTTTTTCAAAGATATAGCTCGTTAAGTTAGCTCCGTGTGGCCTTAATCAGACTGGAATTTGCGAATTGTAGCCAGTTTTATGATCCTTTCGTTCCAGACTGTGTCGGGAATTTGATGATTTGAGAAGCAGCATGTCACAGCTTCCGGCAATCACAGGACCCTCTTAAAAGTCGAATCTCCATAAAAGTTCCGTTTCAAATTTGTAACTCGTTAAGTTAGCTATGTGTGGCCTCAATCAGACTGAAATTTTGTGACTTGTAGCAAGGGATGTGATCCTTTCCTTCCAGGCTGTGTTGAAAATTTGATATTTTTTAGCAGCACCATGTCACAGCTTCCGGCAATCGCGGGACCCTCCTAAAAGTCGAATCTACATTTAAGTTCTTTTTCAAAGATATAGCTCGTTAAGTTAGCTCCGTGTGGCCTCAATCAGACTGGAATTTGCGAATTGTAGCCAGTTTTATGATCCTTTCGTTCCAGACTGTGTCGGGAATTTGATGTTTTTGAGCAACAGCATGTCACAGCTTCCGGCAATCGCGGGACCCTCCTAAAAGTCGAATCTCCATTGAGGTTCTTTTTCAAAGTTGTAGCTCGTTAAGTTAGCTCCGTGCGGCCTCAATCAGACTAAAATTTCGCGACTTGTAGCCTGGGCTGTGATCCTTTCGTTCCAGACTATGTCGAGAATTCGATGTTTTTGAGCAGCAGCGTGTCACAGCTTCAGGCAATCGCAGGACCCTCTTAAAAGTCGAATCTCCATTTAGGTTCTTTTTCAAAGTTGTAGCTCATTAAGTTAGCTCAGTGTGGCCTCAATCAGACTGAAATTTCAGAACTTGTAGCCAGGGCTGTGTTCCTTTCATTCCAGACCGTGTTGAGAATTTTATGTTTTAGAGCAGCAACATGTCACAGCTTCCGGCAATCGCGGGACCCTCTTAAAAGTCGAATCTCCATTTAGGTTATTTTTAAATGTTGTAGCTCGTTAAGTTAGTTCCGTGTGGCCTCAATCAGACTAAAATTTGGCGAATTGAAGCCAGGGCAGTGTTCCTTTCGTTCCAGACTGTGTCGAGAATTTGATGTTTTTTAGCAGCAGCATATCACAGCTTCCGGCAATCGCTGGACCCTCCTAAAAGTCGAATCTCCATTTAGGTTCTCTTTCAAAGTTGTAGCTCATTAAGTTAGCTTCGTGTGGCCTCAATCAGACTGAAATTTGGCGAATTGTAGCCATGGCTGTGATCCTTTCGTTCCAGACTGTGTCGAGAATTTGATGTTTTGAGCAGCAGCATGTCACAGCTTCCGGCAATCGCGGGATCCTCTTAAAAGTCGAATCTCCATAAAAGTTCCTTTTCAAATTTGAGCTCGTTAAGTTAGCTATGTGTGGCCTCAATCAGACTGAAATTTTGCGACTTGAAGCAAGGGATGTGATCCTTTCCTTCCAGACTGTGTGGAGAATTTGATATTTTTTAGCAGCACGATGTCACAGCTTCCGGCAATCGCGGAACCCTCCTAAAAGTCAAATCTCTATTTAGGTTCTTTTTCAAAGATATAGCTCATTAAGTTAGCTCCGTGTGGCCTCAATCAGACTGGAATTTGCGAATTGTAGCAAGTTTTATGATCCTTTCGTTCCAGACTGTGTCGGGAATTTGATGTTTTCAGCAACAGCATGTCACAGCTTCCGGCAATCGCGGGACCCTCCTAAAAGTCGAATCTCCATTGAGGTTCTTTTTCAAAGTTGTAGCTCGTTAAGTTAGCTCCGTGCGGCCTCAATCAGACCAAAATTTCGGGACTTGTAGCCTGGGTTGTGATCCTTTCGTTCCAGACTATGTCGAGAATTCGATGTTTTTGAGCAGCAGCGTGTCACAGCTTCCGGCAATCGCGGGACCCTCTTTAAAGTCGAATCTCCATTTAGGTTCTTTTTCAAAGTTGTAGCTCATTAAGTTAGCTCAGTGTGGCCTCAATCAGACTGAAATTTCAGAACTTGTAGCCAGGGCTGTGTTCCTTTCATTGCAGACCGTGTTGAGAATTTTATGTTTTTGAGCAGCAGCATGTCACAGCTTCCGGCAATCGCGGGATCCTCTTAAAAGTCGAATCTCCATAAAAGTTCCGTTTCAAATTTGTAGCTCGTTAAGTTAGCTATGTGTGGCCTCAATTAGACATAAATTTTGCGACTTGTAGCAAGGGATGTGATCCTTTCCTTCCAGACTGTGTTGAAAATTTGATATTTTTTTGCAGCACCATGTCACAGCTTCCGGCAATCGCGGGACCCTCCTAAAAGTCGAATCTCCATTTAAGTTCTTTTTCAAAGATATAGCTCGATAAGTTAGCTCCGTGTGGCCTCAATCAGACTGGAATTTGCGAATTGTAGCAAGTTTTATGATCCTTTCGTTCCAGACTGTGTCGGGAATTTGATGTTTTTGAGAAACAGCATGTCACAACTTCCGGCAATCGCGGGACCCTCCTAAAAGTCGAATCTCCATTGAGGTTCTTTTTCAAAGTTGTAGCTCGTTAAGTTAGCTCCGTGCGGCCTCAATCAGACTAAAATTTCGCGACTTGTAGCCTGGGCTGTGATCCTTTCGTTCCAGACTATGTCGAGAATTCGATGTTTTTGAGCAGCAGCGTGTCACAGCTTCCGGCAATCGCGGGACCCTCTTAAAAGTCGAATCTCCATTTAGGTTCTTTTTCAAAGTTGTAGCTCATTAAGTTAGCTCAGTGTGGCCTCAATCAGACTGAAATTTCAGAACTTGTAGCCAGGGCTGTGTTCCTTTCATTGCAGACCGTGTTGAGAATTTTATGTTTTTGAGCAGCAGCATGTCACAGCTTCCAACAATCGCGGGACCCTCCTAAAAGTCGAATCTCCATTTAGCTGCTTTTTCAAAGATATAGCTCGTTAAGTTAGCTCTGTGTGGCCTCAATCAGACTGAAATTTGGCGAATTGTAGCCAGGGTTGTGATCCTTTCGTTCCAGACTGTGTCGGGAATTTGATGTTTTTCAGCAACAGCATGTCACAGCTTCCGGCAATCGCGGGACCCTCCTAAAAGTCGAATCTCCATTGAGGTTCTTTTTCAAAGTTGTAGCTCGTTAAGTTAGCTCCGTGCGGCCTCAATCAGACTAAAATTTCGGGACTTGTAGCCTGGGTTGTGATCCTTTCGTTCCAGACTATGTCGAGAATTCGATGTTTTTGAGCAGTAGCGTGTCACAGCTTCCGGCAATCGCGGGATCCTCTTAAAAGTCGAATCTCCATAAAAGTTCCTTTTCAAATTTGAGCTCGTTAAGTTAGCTATGTGTGGCCTCAATCAGACTGAAATTTTGCGACTTGAAGCAAGGGATGTGATCCTTTCCTTCCAGACTGTGTGGAGAATTTGATATTTTTTAGCAGCACGATGTCACAGCTTCCGGCAATCGCGGAACCCTCCTAAAAGTCGAATCTCTATTTAGGTTCTTTTTCAAAGATATAGCTCGTTAAGTTAGCTCCGTGTGGCCTCAATCAGACTGGAATTTGCGAATTGTAGCAAGTTTTATGATCCTTTCGTTCCAGACTGTGTCGGGAATTTGATGTTTTTCAGCAACAGCATGTCACAGCTTCCGGCAATCACGGGACCCTCCTAAAAGTCGAATCTCCATTGAGGTTCTTTTTCAAAGTTGTAGCTCGTTAAGTTAGCTCCGTGCGGCCTCAATCAGACTAAAATTTCGGGACTTGTAGCCTGGGTTGTGATCCTTTCGTTCCAGACTATGTCGAGAATTCGATGTTTTTGAGCAGCAGCGTGTCACAGCTTCCGGCAATCGCGGGACCCTCTTTAAAGTCGAATCTCCATTTAGGTTCTTTTTCAAAGTTGTAGCTCATTAAGTTAGCTCAGTGTGGCCTCAATCAGACTGAAATTTCAGAACTTGTAGCCAGGGCTGTGTTCCTTTCATTGCAGACCGTGTTGAGAATTTTATGTTTTTTAGCAGCAGCATGTCACAGCTTCCAACAATCGCGGGACCCTCCTAAAAGTCGAATCTCCATTTAGCTGCTTTTTCAAAGATATAGCTCGTTAAGTTAGCTCTGTCTGGCCTCAATCAGACTGAAATTTGGCGAATTGTAGCCAGGGTTGTGATCCTTTCGTTCCAGACTGTGTCGGGAATTTGATGTTTTTCAGCAACAGCATGTCACAGCTTCCGGCAATCGCGGGACCTTCCTAAAAGTCGAATCTCCATTGAGGTTCTTTTTCAAAGTTGTAGCTCGTTAAGTTAGCTCCGTGCGGCCTCAATCAGACTAAAATTTCGGGACTTGTAGCCTGGGTTGTGATCCTTTCGTTCCAGACTATGTCGAGAATTCGATGTTTTTGAGCAGTAGCGTGTCACAGCTTCCGGCAATCGCGGGATCCTCTTAAAAGTCGAATCTCCATAAAAGTTCCTTTTCAAATTTGAGCTCGTTAAGTTAGCTATGTGTGGCCTCAATCAGACTGAAATTTTGCGACTTGAAGCAAGGGATGTGATCCTTTCCTTCCAGACTGTGTGGAGAATTTGATATTTTTTAGCAGCACGATGTCACAGCTTCCGGCAATCGCGGAACCCTCCTAAAAGTCGAATCTCTATTTAGGTTCTTTTTCAAATATATAGCTCGTTAAGTTAGCTCCGTGTGGCCTCAATCAGACTGGAATTTGCGAATTGTAGCAAGTTTTATGATCCTTTCGTTCCAGACTGTGTCGGGAATTTGATGTTTTTCAGCAACAGCATGTCACAGCTTCCGGCAATCGCGGGACCCTCCTAAAAGTCGAATCTCCATTGAGGTTCTTTTTCAAAGTTGTAGCTCGTTAAGTTAGCTCCGTGCGGCCTCAATCAGACTAAAATTTCGGGACTTGTAGCCTGGGTTGTGATCCTTTCGTTCCAGACTATGTCGAGAATTCGATGTTTTTGAGCAGCAGCGTGTCACAGCTTCCGGCAATCGCGGGACCCTCTTTAAAGTCGAATCTCCATTTAGGTTCTTTTTCAAAGTTGTAGCTCATTAAGTTAGCTCAGTGTGGCCTCAATCAGACTGAAATTTCAGAACTTGTAGCCAGGGCTGTGTTCCTTTCATTGCAGACCGTGTTGAGAATTTTATGTTTTTGAGCAGCAGCATGTCACAGCTTCCAACAATCGCGGGACCCTCCTAAAAGTCGAATCTCCATTTAGCTGCTTTTTCAAAGATATAGCTCGTTAAGTTAGCTCTGTGTGGCCTCAATCAGACTGAAATTTGGCGAATTGTAGCCAGGGTTGTGATCCTTTCGTTCCAGACTGTGTCGGGAATTTGATGTTTTTCAGCAACAGCATGTCACAGCTTCCGGCAATCGCGGGACCCTCCTAAAAGTCGAATCTCCATTGAGGTTCTTTTTCAAAGTTGTAGCTCGTTAAGTTAGCTCCGTGCGGCCTCAATCAGACTAAAATTTTGGGACTTGTAGCCTGGGTTGTGATCCTTTCGTTCCAGACTATGTCGAGAATTCGATGTTTTTGAGCAGTAGCGTGTCACAGCTTCCGGCAATCGCGGGATCCTCTTAAAAGTCGAATCTCCATAAAAGTTCCTTTTCAAATTTGAGCTCGTTAAGTTAGCTATGTGTGGCCTCAATCAGACTGAAATTTTGCGACTTGAAGCAAGGGATGTGATCCTTTCCTTCCAGACTGTGTGGAGAATTTGATATTTTTTAGCAGCACGATGTCACAGCTTCCGGCAATCGCGGAACCCTCCTAAAAGTCGAATCTCTATTTAGGTTCTTTTTCAAAGATATAGCTCGTTAAGTTAGCTCCGTGTGGCCTCAATCAGACTGGAATTTGCGAATTGTAGCAAGTTTTATGATCCTTTCGTTCCAGACTGTGTCGGGAATTTGATGTTTTTCAGCAACAGCATGTCACAGCTTCCGGCAATCGCGGGACCCTCCTAAAAGTCGAATCTCCATTGAGGTTCTTTTTCAAAGTTGTAGCTCGTTAAGTTAGCTCCGTGCGGCCTCAATCAGACTAAAATTTCGGGACTTGTAGCCTGGGTTGTGATCCTTTCGTTCCAGACTATGTCGAGAATTCAATGTTTTTGAGCAGCAGCGTGTCACAGCTTCCGGCAATCGCGGGACCCTCTTTAAAGTCGAATCTCCATTTAGGTTCTTTTTCAAAGTTGTAGCTCATTAAGTTAGCTCAGTGTGGCCTCAATCAGACTGAAATTTCAGAACTTGTAGCCAGGGCTGTGTTCCTTTCATTGCAGACCGTGTTGAGAATTTTATGTTTTTGAGCAGCAGCATGTCACAGCTTCCGGCAATCGCGGGATCCTCTTAAAAGTCGAATCTCCATTTAGGTTCTTTTTCAAAGTTGTAGCTCGTTAAGTTAGCTCCGTGTGGCCTCAATCAGACTAAAATTTGGCGAATTGTAGCAAGGGTTGTGATCCTTTCGATCCAGACTGTGTCGAGAATTTGATGTTTTGAGCAGCAGCATGTCACAGCTTCCGGCAATCGCGGGACCCTCTTAAAAGTCGAATCTCCATAAAAGTTCCGTTTCAAATTTGTAGCTCGTTAAGTTAGCTATGTGTGGCCTCAATTAGACTGAAATTTTGCGACTTGTAGCAAGGGATGTGATCCTTTCCTTCAAGACTGTGTTGAAAATTTGATATTTTTTTGCAGCACCATGTCACAGCTTCCGGCAATCGCTGGACCCTCCTAAAAGTCGAATCTCCATTTAAGTTCTTTTTCAAAGATATAGCTCGATAAGTTAGCTCCGTGTGGCCTCAATCAGACTGGAATTTGCGAATTGTAGCAAGTTTTATGATCCTTTCGTTCCAGACTGTGTCGGGAATTTGATGTTTTTGAGAAATAGCATGTCACAGCTTCCGGCAATCGCGGGACCCTCCTAAAAGTCGAATCTCCATTGAGGTTCTTTTTCAAAGTTGTAGCTCGTTAAGTTAGCTCCGTGCGGCCTCAATCAGACTAAAAGTTCGCGACTTGTAGCCTGGGCTGTGATCCTTTCGTTCCAGACTATGTCGAGAATTCGATGTTTTTGAGCAGCAGCGTGTCACAGCTTCCGGCAATCGCGGGACCCTCTTAAAAGTCGAATCTCCATTTAGGTTCTTTTTCAAAGTTGTAGCTCATTAAGTTAGCTCAGTGTGGCCTCAATCAGACTGAAATTTCAGAACTTGTAGCCAGGGCTGTGTTCCTTTCATTGCAGACCGTGTTGAGAATTTTATGTTTTTGAGCAGCAGCATGTCACAGCTTCCAGCAATCGCGGGACCCTCCTAAAAGTCGAATCTCCATTTAGCTGCTTTTTCAAAGATATAGCTCGTTAAGTTAGCTCTGTGTGGCCTCAATCAGACTGAAATTTGGCGAATTGTAGCCAGGGTTGTGATCCTTTCGTTCCAGACTGTGTCCAGAATTTGATGTTTTGAGCAGCAGCATGTCACTGCTTCCGGCAATCGCGGGATCCTCTTAAAAGTCGAATCTCCATAAAAGTTCCTTTTCAAATTTGAGCTCGTTAAGTTAGCTATGTGTGGCTTCAATCAGACTGAAATTTTGCGACTTGTAGCAAGGGATGTGATCATTTCCTTCCAGACTGTGTGGAGAATTTGATATTTTTTAGCAGCACCATGTCACAGCTTCCGGTAATCGCGGGACCCTCCTAAAAGTCGAATCTCCATTTAGCTGCTTTTTCAAAGATATAGCTCGTTAAGTTAGCTCTGTGTGGCCTCAATCAGACTGCAATTTGGCGAATTGTAGCCAGGGTTGTGATCCTTTCGTTCCAGACTGTGTCGGGAATTTGATGTTTTTGAGCAGCAGCATGTCACAGCTTCCGGCAATCGCGGGACCCTCCTAAAAGTCGAATCTCCATTGAGGTTCTTTTTCAAAGTTGTAGCTCGTTAAGTTAGCTCCGTGCGGCCTCAATCAGACTAAAATTTCGGGACTTGTAGCCTGGGTTGTGATCCTTTCGTTCCAGACTATGTCGAGAATTCGATGTTTTTGAGCAGTAGCGTGTCACAGCTTCCGGCAATCGCGGGATCCTCTTAAAAGTCGAATCTCCATAAAAGTTCCTTTTCAAATTTGAGCTCGTTAAGTTAGCTATGTGTGGCCTCAATCAGACTGAAATTTTGCGACTTGAAGCAAGGGATGTGATCCTTTCCTTCCAGACTGTGTGGAGAATTTGATATTTTTTAGCAGCACGATGTCACAGCTTCCGGCAATCGCGGAACCCTCCTAAAAGTCGAATCTCTATTTAGGTTCTTTTTCAAAGATATAGCTCGTTAAGTTAGCTCCGTGTGGCCTCAATCAGACTGGAATTTGCGAATTGTAGCAAGTTTTATGATCCTTTCGTTCCAGACTGTGTCGGGAATTTGATGTTTTTCAGCAACAGCATGTCACAGCTTCCGGCAATCGCGGGACCCTCCTAAAAGTCGAATCTCCATTGAGGTTCTTTTTCAAAGTTGTAGCTCGTTAAGTTAGCTCCGTGCGGCCTCAATCAGACTAAAATTTCGGGACTTGTAGCCTGGGTTGTGATCCTTTCGTTCCAGACTATGTCGAGAATTCGATGTTTTTGAGCAGCAGCGTGTCACAGCTTCCGGCAATCGCGGGACCCTCTTTAAAGTCGAATCTCCATTTAGGTTCTTTTTCAAAGTTGTAGCTCATTAAGTTAGCTCAGTGTGGCCTCAATCAGACTGAAATTTCAGAACTTGTAGCCAGGGCTGTGTTCCTTTCATTGCAGACCGTGTTGAGAATTTTATGTTTTTGAGCAGCAGCATGTCACAGCTTCCGGCAATCGCGGGATCCTCTTAAAAGTCGAATCTCCATTTAGGTTCTTTTTCAAAGTTGTAGCTCGTTAAGTTAGCTCCGTGTGGCCTCAATCAGACTAAAATTTGGCGAATTGTAGCAAGGGTTGTGATCCTTTCGATCCAGACTGTGTCGAGAATTTGATGTTTTGAGCAGCAGCATGTCACAGCTTCCGGCAATCGCGGGACCCTCTTAAAAGTCGAATCTCCATAAAAGTTCCGTTTCAAATTTGTAGCTCGTTAAGTTAGCTATGTGTGGCCTCAATTAGACTGAAATTTTGCGACTTGTAGCAAGGGATGTGATCCTTTCCTTCAAGACTGTGTTGAAAATTTGATATTTTTTTGCAGCACCATGTCACAGCTTCCGGCAATCGCGGGACCCTCCTAAAAGTCGAATCTCCATTTAAGTTCTTTTTCAAAGATATAGCTCGATAAGTTAGCTCCGTGTGGCCTCAATCAGACTGGAATTTGCGAATTGTAGCAAGTTTTATGATCCTTTCGTTCCAGACTGTGTCGGGAATTTGATGTTTTTGAGAAATAGCATGTCACAGCTTCCGGCAATCGCGGGACCCTCCTAAAAGTCGAATCTCCATTGAGGTTCTTTTTCAAAGTTGTAGCTCGTTAAGTTAGCTCCGTGCGGCCTCAATCAGACTAAAAGTTCGCGACTTGTAGCCTGGGCTGTGATCCTTTCGTTCCAGACTATGTCGAGAATTCGATGTTTTTGAGCAGCAGCGTGTCACAGCTTCCGGCAATCGCGGGACCCTCTTGAAAGTCGAATCTCCATTTAGGTTCTTTTTCAAAGTTGTAGCTCATTAAGTTAGCTCAGTGTGGCCTCAATCAGACTGAAATTTCAGAACTTGTAGCCAGGGCTGTGTTCCTTTCATTGCAGACCGTGTTGAGAATTTTATGTTTTTGAGCAGCAGCATGTCACAGCTTCCAGCAATCGCGGGACCCTCCTAAAAGTCGAATCTCCATTTAGCTGCTTTTTCAAAGATATAGCTCGTTAAGTTAGCTCTGTGTGCCTCAATCAGACTGAAATTTGGCGAATTGTAGCCAGGGTTGTGATCCTTTCGTTCCAGACTGTGTCCAGAATTTGATGTTTTGAGCAGCAGCATGTCACTGCTTCCGGCAATCGCGGGATCCTCTTAAAAGTCGAATCTCCATAAAAGTTCCTTTTCAAATTTGAGCTCGTTAAGTTAGCTATGTGTGGCTTCAATCAGACTGAAATTTTGCGACTTGTAGCAAGGAATGTGATCATTTCCTTCCAGACTGTGTGGAGAATTTGATATTTTTTAGCAGCACCATGTCACAGCTTCCGGTAATCGCGGGACCCTCCTAAAAGTCGAATCTCCATTTAGGTTCTTTTTCAAAGATATAGCTCGTTAAGTTAGCTCTATGTGGCCTCAATCAGACTGAAATTTAGCGAATTGTAACCGGGGCAGTGTTCCTTTCGTTCCAGACTGTGTCGAGAATTTGATGTTTTTGAGCAGCAGCATGTCACAGCTTCCGGCAATCGCGGGACCCTCCTAAAAGTCGAATCTCCATTTAGGTTCTTTTTCAAAGTTGTAGCTCGTTAAGTTAGCTCCGTGTGGCCTCAATCAGACTGAAATTTGGCGAATCGTAGCCAGGGCTGTGATCCTTTCGTTCCAGACTGTGTCGAGAATTTGAGGTTTTTGAGCAGCAGCATGTCACAGCTTCCGGCAATCGCGGGACCCTCCTAAAAGTCGAATCTCCATTTAGGTTCTTTTTCAAAGTTGTAGCTCGTTAAGTTAGCTCCGTGTGGCCTCAATCAGACTAAAATTTGGCGAATTGTAGCAAGGGTTGTGATCCTTTCGATCCAGACTGTGTCGAGAATTTGATGTTTTGAGCAGCAGCATGTCACAGCTTCCGGCAATCGCGGGACCCTCTTAAAAGTCGAATCTCCATAAAAGTTCCGTTTCAAATTTGTAGCTCGTTAAGTTAGCTATGTGTGGCCTCAATTAGACTGAAATTTTGCGACTTGTAGCAAGGGATGTGATCCTTTCCTTCAAGACTGTGTTGAAAATTTGATATTTTTTTGCAGCACCATGTCACAGCTTCCGGCAATCGCGGGACCCTCCTAAAAGTCGAATCTCCATAAAAGTTCCGTTTCAAATTTGTAGCTCGTTAAGTTAGCTATGTGTGGCCTCAATTAGACTGAAATTTTGCGACTTGTAGCAAGGGATGTGATCCTTTCCTTCAAGACTGTGTTGAAAATTTGATATTTTTTTGCAGCACCATGTCACAGCTTCCGGCAATCGCGGGACCCTCCTAAAAGTCGAATCTCCATTGAGGTTCTTTTTCAAAGTTGTAGCTCGTTAAGTTAGCTCCGTGCGGCCTCAATCAGACTAAAAGTTCGCGACTTGTAGCCTGGGCTGTGATCCTTTCGTTCCAGACTATGTCGAGAATTCGATGTTTTTGAGCAGCAGCGTGTCACAGCTTCCGGCAATCGCGGGACCCTCTTAAAAGTCGAATCTCCATTTAGGTTCTTTTTCAAAGTTGTAGCTCATTAAGTTAGCTCAGTGTGGCCTCAATCAGACTGAAATTTCAGAACTTGTAGCCAGGGCTGTGTTCCTTTCATTGCAGACCGTGTTGAGGATTTTATGTTTTTGAGCAGCAGCATGTCACAGCTTCCAGCAATCGCGGGACCCTCCTAAAAGTCGAATCTCCATTTAGCTGCTTTTTCAAAGATATAGCTCGTTAAGTTAGCTCTGTGTGGCCTCAATCAGACTGAAATTTGGCGAATTGTAGCCAGGGTTGTGATCCTTTCGTTCCAGACTGTGTCCAGAATTTGATGTTTTGAGCAGCAGCATGTCACTGCTTCCGGCAATCGCGGGATCCTCTTAAAAGTCGAATCTCCATAAAAGTTCCTTTTCAAATTTGAGCTCGTTAAGTTAGCTATGTGTGGCTTCAATCAGACTGAAATTTTGCGACTTGTAGCAAGGGATGTGATCATTTCCTTCCAGACTGTGTGGAGAATTTGATATTTTTTAGCAGCACCATGTCACAGCTTCCGGTAATCGCGGGACCCTCCTAAAAGTCGAATCTCCATTTAGCTGCTTTTTCAAAGATATAGCTCGTTAAGTTAGCTCTGTGTGGCCTCAATCAGACTGAAATTTGGCGAATTGTAGCCAGGGTTGTGATCCTTTCGTTCCAGACTGTGTCGGGAATTTGATGTTTTTGAGCAGCAGCATGTCACAGCTTCCGGCAATCGCGGGACCCTCCTAAAAGTCGAATCTCCATTGAGGTTCTTTTTCAAAGTTGTAGCTCGTTAAGTTAGCTCCGTGCGGCCTCAATCAGACTAAAATTTCGGGACTTGTAGCCTGGGTTGTGATCCTTTCGTTCCAGACTATGTCGAGAATTCGATGTTTTTGAGCAGTAGCGTGTCACAGCTTCCGGCAATCGCGGGATCCTCTTAAAAGTCGAATCTCCATAAAAGTTCCTTTTCAAATTTGAGCTCGTTAAGTTAGCTATGTGTGGCCTCAATCAGACTGAAATTTTGCGACTTGAAGCAAGGGATGTGATCCTTTCCTTCCAGACTGTGTGGAGAATTTGATATTTTTTAGCAGCACGATGTCACAGCTTCCGGCAATCGCGGAACCCTCCTAAAAGTCGAATCTCTATTTAGGTTCTTTTTCAAAGATATAGCTCGTTAAGTTAGCTCCGTGTGGCCTCAATCAGACTGGAATTTGCGAATTGTAGCAAGTTTTATGATCCTTTCGTTCCAGACTGTGTCGGGAATTTGATGTTTTTCAGCAACAGCATGTCACAGCTTCCGGCAATCGCGGGACCCTCCTAAAAGTCGAATCTCCATTGAGGTTCTTTTTCAAAGTTGTAGCTCGTTAAGTTAGCTCCGTGCGGCCTCAATCAGACTAAAATTTCGGGACTTGTAGCCTGGGTTGTGATCCTTTCGTTCCAGACTATGTCGAGAATTCGATGTTTTTGAGCAGCAGCGTGTCACAGCTTCCGGCAATCGCGGGACCCTCTTTAAAGTCGAATCTCCATTTAGGTTCTTTTTCAAAGTTGTAGCTCATTAAGTTAGCTCAGTGTGGCCTCAATCAGACTGAAATTTCAGAACTTGTAGCCAGGGCTGTGTTCCTTTCATTGCAGACCGTGTTGAGAATTTTATGTTTTTGAGCAGCAGCATGTCACAGCTTCCGGCAATCGCGGGATCCTCTTAAAAGTCGAATCTCCATTTAGGTTCTTTTTCAAAGTTGTAGCTCGTTAAGTTAGCTCCGTGTGGCCTCAATCAGACTAAAATTTGGCGAATTGTAGCAAGGGTTGTGATCCTTTCGATCCAGACTGTGTCGAGAATTTGATGTTTTGAGCAGCAGCATGTCACAGCTTCCGGCAATCGCGGGACCCTCTTAAAAGTCGAATCTCCATAAAAGTTCCGTTTCAAATTTGTAGCTCGTTAAGTTAGCTATGTGTGGCCTCAATTAGACTGAAATTTTGCGACTTGTAGCAAGGGATGTGATCCTTTCCTTCAAGACTGTGTTGAAAATTTGATATTTTTTTGCAGCACCATGTCACAGCTTCCGGCAATCGCGGGACCCTCCTAAAAGTCGAATCTCCATTTAAGTTCTTTTTCAAAGATATAGCTCGATAAGTTAGCTCCGTGTGGCCTCAATCAGACTGGAATTTGCGAATTGTAGCAAGTTTTATGATCCTTTCGTTCCAGACTGTGTCGGGAATTTGATGTTTTTGAGAAATAGCATGTCACAGCTTCCGGCAATCGCGGGACCCTCCTAAAAGTCGAATCTCCATTGAGGTTCTTTTTCAAAGTTGTAGCTCGTTAAGTTAGCTCCGTGCGGCCTCAATCAGACTAAAAGTTCGCGACTTGTAGCCTGGGCTGTGATCCTTTCGTTCCAGACTATGTCGAGAATTCGATGTTTTTGAGCAGCAGCGTGTCACAGCTTCCGGCAATCGCGGGACCCTCTTAAAAGCCGAATCTCCATTTAGGTTCTTTTTCAAAGTTGTAGCTCATTAAGTTAGCTCAGTGTGGCCTCAATCAGACTGAAATTTCAGAACTTGTAGCCAGGGCTGTGTTCCTTTCATTGCAGACCGTGTTGAGAATTTTATGTTTTTGAGCAGCAGCATGTCACAGCTTCCAGCAATCGCGGGACCCTCCTAAAAGTCGAATCTCCATTTAGCTGCTTTTTCAAAGATATAGCTCGTTAAGTTAGCTCTGTGTGGCCTCAATCAGACTGAAATTTGGCGAATTGTAGCCAGGGTTGTGATCCTTTCGTTCCAGACTGTGTCCAGAATTTGATGTTTTGAGCAGCAGCATGTCACTGCTTCCGGCAATCGCGGGATCCTCTTAAAAGTCGAATCTCCATAAAAGTTCCTTTTCAAATTTGAGCTCGTTAAGTTAGCTATGTGTGGCTTCAATCAGACTGAAATTTTGCGACTTGTAGCAAGGAATGTGATCATTTCCTTCCAGACTGTGTGGAGAATTTGATATTTTTTAGCAGCACCATGTCACAGCTTCCGGTAATCGCGGGACCCTCCTAAAAGTCGAATCTCCATTTAGGTTCTTTTTCAAAGATATAGCTCGTTAAGTTAGCTCTATGTGGCCTCAATCAGACTGAAATTTAGCGAATTGTAACCAGGGCAGTGTTCCTTTCGTTCCAGACTGTGTCGAGAATTTGATGTTTTTGAGCAGCAGCATGTCACAGCTTCCGGCAATCGCGGGACCCTCCTAAAAGTCGAATCTCCATTTAGGTTCTTTTTCAAAGTTGTAGCTCGTTAAGTTAGCTCCGTGTGGCCTCAATCAGACTGAAATTTGGCGAATCGTAGCCAGGGCTGTGATCCTTTCGTTCCAGACTGTGTCGAGAATTTGAGGTTTTTGAGCAGCAGCATGTCACAGCTTCCGGCAATCGCGGGACCCTCCTAAAAGTCGAATCTCCATTTAGGTTCTTTTTCAAAGTTGTAGCTCGTTAAGTTAGCTCCGTGTGGCCTCAATCAGACTAAAATTTGGCGAATTGTAGCAAGGGTTGTGATCCTTTCGATCCAGACTGTGTCGAAAATTTGATGTTTTGAGCAGCAGCATGTCACAGCTTCCGGCAATCGCGGGACCCTCATAAAAGTCGAATCTCCATAAAAGTTCCGTTTCAAATTTGTAGCTCGTTAAGTTAGCTATGTGTGGCCTCAATCAGACTGCAATTTTGCGACTTGTAGCAAGGGATGTGATCCTTTCCTTCCAGACTGTGTTGAAAATTTGATATTTTTTAGCAGCACCATGTCTCAGCTTCCGGCAATCGCGGGACCCTCCTAAAAGTCGAATCTCCATTTAAGTTCTTTTTCAAAGATATAACTCGTTAAGTTAGCTCTGTGTGGCCTCAATCAGACTGGAATTTGCGAATTGTAGCCAGTTTTATGATCCTTTCGTTCCAGACTGTGTCGGGAATTTGATGTTTTTGAGCAACAGCATGTCACAGCTTCCGGCAATCGCGGGACCCTCCTAAAAGTCGAATCTCCATTTAGGTTCATTTTCAAAGTTGTAGCTCGTTAAGTTAGCTCCGTGCGGCCTCAATCAGACTAAAATTTCGCGACTTGTAGCCTGGGCTGTGATCCTTTCGTTCCAGACTATGTCGAGAATTCGATGTTTTTGAGCAGCAGCGTGTCACAGCTTCTGGCAATCGCGAGACCCTCTTAAAAGTCGAATCTCCATTTAGGTTCTTTTTCAAAGTTGTAGCTCATTAAGTTAGCTCAGTGTGGCCTCAATCAGACTGAAATTTCAGAACTTGTAGCCAGGGCTGTGTTGCTTTCATTGCAGACCGTGTTGAGAATTTTATGTTTTTGAGCAGCAACATGTCACAGCTTCCGGCAATCGCGGGACCCTCCTAAAAGTCGAATCTCCATTTAGGTTCTTTTTCAAAGTTGTAGATCGTTAAGTTAGCTCCGTGTGGCCTCAATCAGACTGAAATTTGGCGAATTGTAGCCAGGGCAGTGTTCCTTTCGTTCCAGACTGTGTCGAGAATTTGATGTTTTTGAGCAGCAGCATGTCACAGCTTTCGGCAATCGCGGGACCCTCCTAAAAGTCGAATCTCCTTTTAGGTTCTCTTTCAAAGTTGTAGCTCATTAAGTTAGCTCCGTGTGGCCTCAATCAGACTGAAATTTGGCGAATTGTAGCCATGGCTGTGATCCTTTCGTTCCAGACTGTGTCGAGAATTTGAAGTTTTTGAGCAGCAGCATGTCACAGCTTCCGGCAATCGCGGGACCCTCCTAAAAGTCGAATCTCCATTTAGCTGCTTTTTCAAAGATATAGCTCGTTAAGTTAGCTCTGTGTGGCCTCAATCAGACTGAAATTTGGCGAATTGTAGCCAGGGTTGTGATCCTTTCGTTCCAGACTGTGTCGGAATTTGATGTTTTTGAGCAGCAGCATGTCACAGCTTCCGGCAATCGCGGGTTCCTCTTAAAAGTCGAATCTGTAAGGCCCTAAGTTCAATTTGGAACAATTTTATGGAAGTTTGAATAAAATTGAAGTTTTTGGCTATGTTTGATAACTGGCAGATTAGAACTGTCAACTTGTGTGAATTTTTAGAGGGTCTTAACGACTTCATTTGGGAAAACTTCTTTCATGAGAGTTGTAGCCCTTCAAGTCTAGAAAATTCTCCAAGTGGGTTCGTGTCGATCCGATATCTGTAGCTCCAGATATCCCCGTTTTAGTGAACGTAGTTCCGGCTGTACAGTGCCAGCGGGATTATTACATTGTTTTTCTTCTAAGTCCGAATTTAATTATGAATTTACCTTTGAGGGCTTAGGTTTTAGTAAGTTTCAGGTCTGATTAGGTAATTAGACTGGTGGGTTAAGGTTGGACTTGGGTCGGGCTTCTGGAAAACAAAACCCTAGCCCACTTGTGGGTTGCATGGGATTTTAGCCAAGGGGGGAAACCCTATTCTTCCACAATCAGAAAACAGAGATACACTACAGCATCTTCACGTGAAAAACAAAGAGAGAACGTGTGAGAGAAGAGAAGGGAGCCGCCGCCCAAGCCACCACCATTGTCGCCGGTCACGCGCGCGAGCAAGGGAGAGAGCGCGAATAGAGAGGGTTTCGCGAAGGAGAAGGAAGGTGAAGGAGACTTGGACAGCAAGAGATTGTTCTTCCAAACTTCATTCTCTTCTTCTTTTCAGACCAAGAACCCAAGGTAAGGGCTGGTCCTAGGATTGGGTAGATTGCCTAGGGTATTTGCCATGTTTTACTATGAGAAAAGTCATGAACATGATTGCTTTCGCAAGAGTTTTGTGTTCATGATGCTTGCTGTTTTTTTTTCTGCCTTGAGATCTTGATGTTTTGCTTCTGATTTGAGATGAAATGTTGATGCCATGATTCTCCATTATTCATCACTACAATTACCGTTTTCTTCTATGACTTTGCTTGATTAAAATGATTGAAGATTTATATGCTTAGATCTGCCTTTTGTGCTAGAATTGATGGTTATCTTGGTTCTGGAAATTTAAGCATGATATATGATATATGATATGTGGTTCTTGCTGCTGGAATATGGTTTAAAACTCTGGGACTTGAATGGTTGAAAAATTAATTTGAAGGCAAAAGTATCTCTGCCAGTTTCCTGTACTGGACAGCGAGTTTTGAAGCTTAATTACACCTAATTCGGGGTCTCAAATTAAAAAGGGATAAACTGGAAAATTGTAGATTTTCGAATTGGCTTTCTATGCATATAAAGAACATAATTTTTGGTCTAGTAATGAGGTCTGGAGGTCGATCTTAGTGACTGTTGCACCTGCTGTTCTTCCTGTACCGGACAGCAAGCTTTAAGGCCTAATATCACCTAATTCTGGATCTCAAATGGAAAAGTGATAAACTATAAAAGTGTAGAGTTTCGAATTATCTTTCCAGTCATGTATCATGTGAATTTTGTGGCTAAGTATTGCGGTCTGTAGACCAGTTTTAGTACACGCTGCACCTGTTGTCCAAAAACACTAAATTTGAGAAATTGTTGGAAATGTTAGTAACATGTGATTAGGGACCTTTGTGAGATTTTTATATGATGATATCTGTAAACTGAGCCTCTGGAATTTGTAAATAATTTGTGAATTTGGGAGGCCCTGATTATTTCTATGCTTTGCATGAAGTTTAGTTGTGACTTGTTTAGGAGGTCGCTCACCCAGCTGTAATTCCTCCTAGTGTGACTGTTATTTCTTGACGTTGTAATCTGATACGATATTAACTCATAAGACTCTAGGATTGACATTAGAGCCTTAAACACCAAGAGAATGAATTTATAACTCGCTTGCAAGTAAATGTGAATAATTTGGACATAGGTCTGGTTAGGACTATGGACCATGAGAACAATGGTTCCGTTAGAGACAAAACGGATAACTTGCACGCGAGGGTGAATGCGGTTTGAACCGTGATGTTATGACTTGTGGGTGTCTGACCCATGGTGTGCTGTGGTCGTTCCAAGGAACGCCATGATGTTGTGAGCTTTGCTCATGGTGTTGTTCGTCTGCTGGACGAATGGTGTTGGATCCAAGGTGAAAGGTGGTTGTGTGAAGTGAGATTCCGTTAGTAACTGACTCTTTCCCATAAAAGACATATAATGTACTTATATTATGTTGTTGTTGATTTTGTGATTATCATTCTTTTTGTTGGACCTGACCCTGCTTGTTTGCTACGTGTTTATTTGGGGGGGGGGGTAGATGGTCGTGAAGATAATGGCGATGACTCATTCTTGGGAGTTGATGCTACGTGACGTGCCAATACCGGAGGACGACTACACTTCAGAGGAAGAGGAAGAGGCTAAGGAATAGGGTTTTGGTTGAGAGTCTTTTGTTTTCTGTTGGGGTTGAGAGTTTCCGAAGTGTTGGTATCGAACAATTGTATTTGCTTAAATTCGAATGAACAAGTTTTGATGTAATCTTTATTTTCATTCAGGCCTTTGATTCGTACTCTTTACAGTTGGTTATTTAAAAAGTTTTACGATGTTGGTTACTTCCGCGTGTATTTGGAAAGGTTATGTTTCAAGAGTTTTCGTAAAATGAGAGGTTTGTCATTAATTGAAGATTAATAAGTGAATCGACGAAAACTCTTTACGAAAATGGGTTAATTAGTTACTGAGTAACACTCGAGAAATCGGGGCGTTACATTGTGGTATCAGAGCTCCGGTTGAGAAATCAGAGCACTAAGGGTTTTGGGCTTACGAGTTTCCGAACTCGTTGATGTTTTTGTTTTGATAAGGATGTTTTCAAAGCTTCGCGGTGAGATTGGGTAGACTTGTGTTCTAAGATGTTTGCTTGACTGTGAGATTGTCTGAAATTAGTATCATTGCCGTGATACTTTAGATTGCTGAGGAGTGCGTGAAAAAGTTAGGATGGCTAACTGCTGATTTACCATTCGATTTGGTGGTGACAACCCCTGCTGCCGATCGCTTAGTTACTCGCACGACATGCTTGAAATGTCCGTTGGTTTACGAGGATCGGAAGTTCCTTGCAAACCTTATATGTTTAGGGCTTAAAGAGCTCGATGTGATTCTGGGGATGGACTGGTTGGCGCAATATCATGTTCTTTTGGATTGTGCTAACAAGGCCGTGGTATTTCCGGATTCAGGCGTTACGGATTATTTGAATTCGTACCATTTGAAGAAGGGTTCACCGGCGTTTGTGAACTCTATCGTGGCGGAAGCAAGAAACGATAGTGATGTACGGAACATCTCGATAGTGCAAGACTATGTGGATGTTTTTCCGGAGGATGTGCCCGGATTGCCACCAGTAAGGGAGACGGAGTTCTCCATTGACATCATGCCCGGCACGGGACCGATATCGATGGCGCCGTATCGGATGGCACCAGCGGAATTGATGGAATTGGCAAAACAGTTGGATGATCTCTCTTCAAAGGGATTTATTCGACCGAGTGTGTCTCCTTGGGGAGCGCCAGTGTTGTTGGTAAAGAAGAAGGACGGGAGGTCCAGGTTGTGTGTAGATTACCGACAACTAAACAAGGTGATAGTGAAGAATCGTTATCCGATGCCTCGGATAGACGGCTTGATGGACCAACTTCGGGGAGCAGTTGTTTTCTCGAAGATTGATCTGAAATCAGGGTATCACCAGATTCGGGTGAAGGAGGCTGACATTCAGAAGACGGCATTCAGAACTCGATATGGACATTATGAATATCTCGTGATGCCATTTGGAGTTACTAATGCACCCGCAGTTTTTATGGACTACATGAACCGTGTGTTCAGGCCATTCTTGGACAAGTTCGTGGTGGTGTTCATAGACGATATTCTAATTTACTCGAAGAGTAAGGAGGAACATGAGGAGCATTTACGTCAAGTGCTAGAGGTGTTGCGGAAGAAGGAACTCTATGCTAATGGAGGAAAGTGTGAGTTCTGGATGGAGGAAGTGAAGTTCCTTGGTCATGTCATATCTAGCAAAGGTGTGGCAGTGGACCCCAGCAAAATTGAATCAGTTTTGGCATGGAAACAACCGAAGACAGCAAGTGATATCAGAAGTTTTGTTGGGCTTGCTGGCTACTATCGGCGTTTCGTGAAGGATTACGCCAAGTTGACTGCACCGTTGACTCATTTGACAAAGAAGGATCAACCGTTTGCGTGGACGGAGAAGTGTGAGGCTAGCTTCCAAGAAATGAAGAAGCAGTTGACCACCGCACCTGTACTAGCTTTGCCAAAGGAGGGAGAACCATACGACGTGTACTGTGATGCGTCGCATAATGGTTTGGGTTGTGTGATGATGCAAGAGAAGAGGGTGATTGCTTATGCTTCGCGACAGTTGAAAGTCCATGAGAAGAATTACCCTACGCATGATTTGGAATTGGCTGCTATAGTGTATGCTCTCAAGATCTGGAGACATTACTTGTATGGCAGTACGTTCACGATCTATAGTGATCACAAGAGTTTGAAGTACTTGTTTGATCAGAAGGATCTGAACATGAGGCAGAGACGGTGGATGGAGTTTCTGCAAGACTATGAGTTCTCATTACAGTATCATCCGGGGAAGACCAATGTTGTAGCTGATGCTCTGAGTCGAAAGGCTATACATGTATCCTCGTTGATGGTCAAGGAGTTAGAATTGTTGGAGGCTTTCCGTGATCTGAGTTTGAATGTTGAACTCGCACCGGGGAAGCTGAGCTTTGGAATGGTGACGGTGTCTAGTGGACTCTTGGATGAGATAAAGTCGAAACAAGAGACCGATGAAGGGTTGATTGAATGGCGCAAGCTTGTGGCACAAGGAAAAGCGTCTGAGTTCGCTATTGGGAACGACAATATTCTGCGTTGTAAGGGACGAGTTTGTGTACCCAATGATGCAGTAATGAGGAAGCTGATCTTGGATGAAGGTCACAAAAGCAGATTGAGTATTCATCCGGGGATGAATAAGATGTATCAGGACTTGAAACTTCATTTCTGGTGGCCTGGGATGAAGAAACAAGTAGCTGAGTATGTGTCGACATGTTTGACGTGTCAGAAGGCGAAGGTGGAACATCAGAAACCAGCAGGAAAGCTGCAGTCATTGGATGTCCCGGAGTGGAAATGGGATAGCATTTCCATGGACTTCGTGACGGCGTTGCCGCTTACACGAAGGAAGTTCGATGCAATTTGGGTTGTAGTTGATCGATTGATGAAGACTGCTCACTTCGTGCCAATCAATCTGAACTACAAGGTAGAGAGGTTGGCGGAGATATACATTGCTGAGATTGTACGCTTGCACGGTGTGCCATCTAGCATTGTGTCGGACAGAGACCCGAGGTTTACCTCGCGTTTCTGGGAAGCTTTGCAGCGGGCTTTGGGAACCAGGTTGAAATTGAGTTCCGCTTATCATCCACAGACGGATGGGCAAACCGAGAGGACCATCCAATCCTTGGAGGATTTGCTAAGATCTTGTGTGCTATATCACAAAGGCAGCTGGGATGAGATGTTGCCATTGATCGAGTTCACTTACAACAACAGCTTTCATGCAAGCATAGGGATGACCCCTTATGAAGCGTTGTATGGTCGGAGGTGCCGTACACCCTTGTGCTGGCATCAAGATGGGGAGAACTTGATTGTTGGACCTGAATTAGTTCAGAAAACCACAGAAGAGGTGAAGCGAATCCAAGAGAAGATGAGGGTTTCGCAGAGTCGTCAGAAAAGTTATGCTGACAATCGCAGGAAGGAGTTGGAGTTTCAAGCTGGAGATCATGTCTTCTTGCGGGTTACCCCGATGACAGGTGTCGGAAGGGCGATCAAGTCAAAGAAGCTTACTCCAAAGTTTATCGGACCGTACCAGATTACGGAGCGTGTTGGACCCGTGGCGTATAGGATTGCCTTACCGCCGTTCCTATCCAACATACATGATGTGCTGCATGTGTCGCAACTTCGGAGGTATATGGCTTATAATTCTCATGTGATTGAACCTGATGATATTCAGCTGAAGGATGATCTAACGATGGAAATGCCGCCCATCAAGATCGTCGACAAAAGCACCAAACGCTTGAGGAACAAGGAAGTATCCTTAGTGAAGGTTGTATGGAATCAAGCTACGGGCGATGCGACTTGGGAATTAGAGGATAAAATGCGGAAATCACATCCCGAGTTGTTTGTAGACCCTTAAGTTTCGAGGGCGAAACTATTTTTAAGGGGGGTGGTATTGTAAGGCCCTAAGTTCAATTTGGAACAATTTTATGGAAGTTTGAATAAAATTGAAGTTTTTGGCTATGTTTGATAACTGGCAGATTAGAACTGTCAACTTGTGTGAATTTTTAGAGGGTCTTACGACTTCATTTGGGAAAACTTCCTTCATGAGAGTTGTAGCCCTTCAAGTCTAGAAAATTCTCCAAGTGGGTTCGTGTCGATCCGATATCTGTAGCTCCAGATATCCCCGTTTTAGTGAACGTAGTTCCGGCTGTACAGTGCCAGCGGGATTATTACATTGTTTTTCTTCTAAGTCCGAATTTAATTATGAATTTACCTTTGAGGGCTTAGGTTTTAGTAAGTTTCAGGTCTGATTAGGTAATTAGACTGGTGGGTTAAGGTTGGACTTGGGTCGGGCTTGTGGAAAACAAAACCCTAGCCCACTTGTGGGTTGCATGGGATTTTAGCCAAGGGGGAAACCCTATTCTTCCACAATCAGAAAACAGAGATACACTACAGCACCTTCACGTGAAAAACAAAGAGAGAACGTGTGAGAGAAGAGAAGGGAGCCGCGCCCAAGCCACCACCATTGTCGCCAGTCACGCGCTGCGAGCAAGGGAGAGAGCGCGAATAGAGGAGGGTTTCGCGAAGGAGAAGGAAGGTGAAGGAGACTTGGACAGCAAGAGATTGTTCTTCCAAACTTCATTCTCTTCTTCTTTTCAGACCAAGAACCCAAGGTAATGGCTGGTCCTAGGATTGGGTAGATTGCCTAGGGTATTTGCCATGTTTTACTATGAGAAAAAGTCATGAACATGATTGCTTTCGCAAGAGTTTTGTGTTCATGATGCTTGCTGGTTTTTTTTTCTGCCTTGAGATCTTGATGTTTTGCTTCTGATTTGAGATGAAATGTTGATGCCATGATTCTCCATTATTCATCACTACAATTACCGTTTTCTTCTATGACTTTGCTTGATTAAAATGATTGAAGATTTATATGCTTAGATCTGCCTTTTGTGCTAGAATTGATGGTTATCTTGGTTCTGGAAATTTAAGCATGATATATGATATATGATATGTGGTTCTTGCTGCTGGAATATGGTTTAAAACTCTGGGACTTGAATGGTTGAAAAATTAATTTGAAGGCAAAAGTATCTCTGCCAGTTTCCTGTACTGGACAGCGAGTTTTGGAGCTTAATTACACCTAATTCGGG
>NC_080042.1:83979701-84008210 GCF_012489685.1 Lotus japonicus | reverse complement strand
TAGCTCTTAAGTTAGCTTGTGTGGTCATCAGCTTTTCTTTTTTTTTTTTCCGACCAAATGGGGCAGGGACTCCTCCTAAAATGATCGAATCTCCATTTAGCTGCTTTTTTCAAAGATATAGCTCGTTAAGTTAAGTTAGCTCTGTGGCTCAATCAGACTGAAATTTGGCGAATTGTAGCCAGGGTTGATCTTTCGTTCCAGACTGTGTCCAGAATTTGATGTTTTGAGCAGCAGCATGTCACAGCTTCCAGCAATCGCGGGATCCTCTTAAAAGTCGAATCTCCATAAAAGTTCATTTTCAAATTTGAGCTCGTTAAGTTAGCTATGTGTGGCCTCAATCAGACTGAAATTTTGCGACTTGTAGCAAGGATGTGATCATTTCCTTCCAGACTGTGTAGAGAATTTGATATTTTTTAGCAGCACCATGTCACAGCTTCCGGCAATCGCGGGACCCTCCTAAAAGTCGAATCTCCATTTAGGTTCTTTTTCAAAGATATAGCTCGTTAAGTTAGCTCTGTGTGGCCTCAATCAGACTGGAATTTAGCGAATTGTAGCCAGGGCAGTGTTCCTTTCGTTCCAGACTGTGTCGAGAATTTGATGTTTTTGAGCAGCAGCATGTCACAGCTTTCGGCAATCGCGGGACCCTCCTAAAAGTCGAATCTCCATTTAGGTTCTCTTTCAAAGTTGTATCTCATTAAGTTAGCTCCGTGTGGCCTCAATCAGACTGAAATTTTGCGAATTGTAGCCATGGCTGTGATCCTTTCGTTCCAGACTGTGTCGAGAATTTGAGGTTTTTGAGCAGCAGCATGTCACAGCTTCCGGCAATCGCGGGACCCTCCTAAAAGTCGAATCTCCATTTAGCTGCTTTTTCAAAGATAGAGCTCGTTAAGTTAGCTCTGTGTGGCCTCAATCAGACTGAAATTTGGCGAATTGTAGCCAGGGTTGTGATCCTTTCGTTCTAGACTGTGTCGAGAATTTGATGTTTTGAGCAGCAACATGTCACAGCTTCCGGCAATCGCGGGATCCTCTTAAAAGTCGAATCTCCATTAAAGTTCCTTTTCAAATTTGAGCTCGTTAAGTTAGCTATGTGTGACCTCAATCAGACTGAAATTTTGCGACTTGTAGCAAGGGATGTGATCATTTCCTTCCAGACTGTGTGGAGAATTTGATATTTTTTAGCAACACCATGTCACAGCTTCCGGCAATCGCGGGACCCTCCTAAAAGTCGAATCTCCATTTAGGTTCTTTTTCAAAGATATAGCTCGTTAAGTTAGCTCTGTGTGGCCTCAATCAGACTGAAATTTAGCGAATTGTAGCCAGGGCAGTGTTCCTTTCATTCCAGACTGTGTCGAGAATTTGATGTTTTTGAGCAGCAGCATGTCACAGCTTCCGGCAATCGCGGGACCCTCCTAAAAGTCGAATCTCCATTTAGGTTCTTTTTCAAAGTTGTAGCTCGTTAAGTTAGCTCCGTGTGGCCTCAATCAGACTGAAATTTGGCGAATTGTAGCCAGGGCTGTGATCCTTTCGTTCCAGACTGTGTCGAGAATTCGATGTTTTTGAGCAGCAGCGTGTCACAGCTTCCGGCAATCGTGGGACCCTCTTAAAAGTCGAATCTCCATTTAGGTTATTTTTCAAAGTTGTAGCTCATTAAGTTAGCTCAGTGTGGCCTCAATCAGACTGAAATTTCAGAACTTGTAGCCAGGGCTGTGTTCCTTTCATTGCAGACCGTGTTGAGAATTTTATGTTTTTGAGCAGCACCATGTCACAACTTCCGGTAATCGCGGGATCCTCTTAAAAGTCGAATCTCCATTTAGGTTCTTTTTCAAAGTTGTAGCTCGTTAAGTTAGCTCTGTGTGGCCTCAATCAGACTGAAATTTGGCGAATTGTAGCCAGGGTTGTGATCCTTTCGTTCCAGACTGTGTCGAGAATTTGATGTTTTTGAGCAGCAGCATGTCACAGCTTTCGGCAATCGCGGGACCCTCCTAAAAGTCGAATCTCCATTTAGGTTCTCTTTCAAAGTTGTATCTCATTAAGTTAGCTCCGTGTGGCCTCAATCAGACTGAAATTTTGCGAATTGTAGCCATGGCTGTGATCCTTTCGTTCCAGACTGTGTCGAGAATTTGAGGTTTTTGAGCAGCAGCATGTCACAGCTTCCGGCAATCGCGGGACCCTCCTAAAAGTCGAATCTCCATTTAGCTGCTTTTTCAATGATATAGCTCGTTAAGTTAGCTCTGTGTGGCCTCAATCAGACTGAAATTTGGCGAATTGTAGCCAGGGTTGTGATCCTTTCGTTCTAGACTGTGTCGAGAATTTGATGTTTTGAGCAGCAGCATGTCACAGCTTCCGGCAATCGCGGGATCCTCTTAAAAGTCGAATTCATTAAAGTTCCTTTTCAAATTTGAGCTCGTTAAGTTAGCTATGTGTGACCTCAATCAGACTGAAATTTTGCGACTTGTAGCAAGGGATGTGATCATTTCCTTCCAGACTGTGTGGAGAATTTGATATTTTTTAGCAACACCATGTCACAGCTTCCGGCAATCGCGGGACCCTCCTTAAAGTCGAATCTCCATTTAAGTTCTTTTTCAAAGATATAGCTCGTTAAGTTAGCTCCGTGTGGCCTCAATCAGACTGGAATTTGCGAATTGTAGCAAGTTTTATGATCCTTTTGTTCCAGACTGTGTCGGGAATTTGATGTTTTTGAGCAACAGCATGTCACAGCTTCCGGCAATCGCGGGACCCTCCTAAAAGTCGAATCTCCATTGAGGTTCTTTTTCAAAGTTGTAGCTCGTTAAGTTAGCTCCGTGCGGCCTCAATCAGACTAAAATTTCGCGACTTGTAGCCTGGGCTGTGATCCTTTCGTTCCAGACTATGTCGAGAATTCGATGTTTTTGAGCTGCAGCGTGTCACAGCTTCCGGCAATCGCGGGACCCTCTTTAAAGTCGAATCTCCATTTAGGTTCTTTTTCAAAGTTGTAGCTCATTAAGTTAGCTCAGTGTGGCCTCAATCAGACTGAAATTTCAGAACTTGTAGCCAGGGCTGTGTTCCTTTCATTGCAGACCGTGTTGAGAATTTTATGTTTTTGAGCAGCAGCATGTCACAGCTTCCGGCAATCGCGGGATCCTCTTAAAAGTCGAATCTCCATTTAGGTTCTTTTTCAAAGTTGTAGCTCGTTAAGTTAGCTCCGTGTGGCCTCAATCAGACTAAAATTTGGCGAATTGTAGCAAGGGTTGTGATCCTTTCGATCCAGACTGTGTCGAGAATTTGTTGTTTTGAGCACCAGCATGTCACAGCTTCTGGCAATCGCGGGACCCTCTTAAAAGTCGAATCTCCATAAAAGTTCCGTTTCAAATTTGTAGCTCGTTAAGTTAGCTATGTGTGGCCTCAATTAGACTGAAATTTTGCGACTTGTAGCAAGGGATGTGATCATTTCCTTCCAGACTGTGTGGAGAATTTGATATTTTTTAGCAACACCATGTCACAGCTTCCGGCAATCGCGGGACCCTCCTTAAAGTCGAATCTCCATTTAAGTTCTTTTTCAAAGATATAGCTCGTTAAGTTAGCTCCGTGTGGCCTCAATCAGACTGGAATTTGCGAATTGTAGCAAGTTTTATGATCCTTTTGTTCCAGACTGTGTCGGGAATTTGATGTTTTTGAGCAACAGCATGTCACAGCTTCCGGCAATCGCGGGACCCTCCTAAAAGTCGAATCTCCATTGAGGTTCTTTTTCAAAGTTGTAGCTCGTTAAGTTAGCTCCGTGCGGCCTCAATCAGACTAAAATTTCGCGACTTGTAGCCTGGCCTGTGATCCTTTCGTTCCAGACTATGTCGAGAATTCGATGTTTTTGAGCAGCAGCGTGTCACAGCTTCCGGCAATCGCGGGACCCTCTTAAAAGTCGAATCTCCATTTAGGTTCTCTTTCAAAGTTGTATCTCATTAAGTTAGCTCCGTGTGGCCTCAATCAGACTGAAATTTTGCGAATTGTAGCCATGGCTGTGATCCTTTCGTTCCAGACTGTGTCGAGAATTTGAGGTTTTTGAGCAGCAGCATGTCACAGCTTCCGGCAATCGCGGGACCCTCCTAAAAGTCGAATCTCCATTTAGCTGCTTTTTCAAAGATAGAGCTCGTTAAGTTAGCTCTGTGTGGCCTCAATCAGACTGAAATTTGGCGAATTGTAGCCAGGGTTGTGATCCTTTCGTTCTAGACTGTGTCGAGAATTTGATGTTTTGAGCAGCAACATGTCACAGCTTCCGGCAATCGCGGGATCCTCTTAAAAGTCGAATCTCCATTAAAGTTCCTTTTCAAATTTGAGCTCGTTAAGTTAGCTATGTGTGACCTCAATCAGACTGAAATTTTGCGACTTGTAGCAAGGGATGTGATCATTTCCTTCCAGACTGTGTGGAGAATTTGATATTTTTTAGCAACACCATGTCACAGCTTCCGGCAATCGCGGGACCCTCCTAAAAGTCGAATCTCCATTTAGGTTCTTTTTCAAAGATATAGCTCGTTAAGTTAGCTCTGTGTGGCCTCAATCAGACTGAAATTTAGCGAATTGTAGCCAGGGCAGTGTTCCTTTCATTCCAGACTGTGTCGAGAATTTGATGTTTTTGAGCAGCAGCATGTCACAGCTTCCGGCAATCGCGGGACCCTCCTAAAAGTCGAATCTCCATTTAGGTTCTTTTTCAAAGTTGTAGCTCGTTAAGTTAGCTCCGTGTGGCCTCAATCAGACTGAAATTTGGCGAATTGTAGCCAGGGCTGTGATCCTTTCGTTCCAGACTGTGTCGAGAATTCGATGTTTTTGAGCAGCAGCGTGTCACAGCTTCCGGCAATCGTGGGACCCTCTTAAAAGTCGAATCTCCATTTAGGTTATTTTTCAAAGTTGTAGCTCATTAAGTTAGCTCAGTGTGGCCTCAATCAGACTGAAATTTCAGAACTTGTAGCCAGGGCTGTGTTCCTTTCATTGCAGACCGTGTTGAGAATTTTATGTTTTTGAGCAGCACCATGTCACAACTTCCGGTAATCGCGGGATCCTCTTAAAAGTCGAATCTCCATTTAGGTTCTTTTTCAAAGTTGTAGCTCGTTAAGTTAGCTCTGTGTGGCCTCAATCAGACTGAAATTTGGCGAATTGTAGCCAGGGTTGTGATCCTTTCGTTCCAGACTGTGTCGAGAATTTGATGTTTTTGAGCAGCAGCATGTCACAGCTTTCGGCAATCGCGGGACCCTCCTAAAAGTCGAATCTCCATTTAGGTTCTCTTTCAAAGTTGTATCTCATTAAGTTAGCTCCGTGTGGCCTCAATCAGACTGAAATTTTGCGAATTGTAGCCATGGCTGTGATCCTTTCGTTCCAGACTGTGTCGAGAATTTGAGGTTTTTGAGCAGCAGCATGTCACAGCTTCCGGCAATCGCGGGACCCTCCTAAAAGTCGAATCTCCATTTAGCTGCTTTTTCAATGATATAGCTCGTTAAGTTAGCTCTGTGTGGCCTCAATCAGACTGAAATTTGGCGAATTGTAGCCAGGGTTGTGATCCTTTCGTTCTAGACTGTGTCGAGAATTTGATGTTTTGAGCAGCAGCATGTCACAGCTTCCGGCAATCGCGGGATCCTCTTAAAAGTCGAATCTCCATTAAAGTTCCTTTTCAAATTTGAGCTCGTTAAGTTAGCTATGTGTGACCTCAATCAGACTGAAATTTTGCGACTTGTAGCAAGGGATGTGATCATTTCCTTCCAGACTGTGTGGAGAATTTGATATTTTTTAGCAACACCATGTCACAGCTTCCGGCAATCGCGGGACCCTCCTTAAAGTCGAATCTCCATTTAAGTTCTTTTTCAAAGATATAGCTCGTTAAGTTAGCTCCGTGTGGCCTCAATCAGACTGGAATTTGCGAATTGTAGCAAGTTTTATGATCCTTTTGTTCCAGACTGTGTCGGGAATTTGATGTTTTTGAGCAACAGCATGTCACAGCTTCCGGCAATCGCGGGACCCTCCTAAAAGTCGAATCTCCATTGAGGTTCTTTTTCAAAGTTGTAGCTCGTTAAGTTAGCTCCGTGCGGCCTCAATCAGACTAAAATTTCGCGACTTGTAGCCTGGGCTGTGATCCTTTCGTTCCAGACTATGTCGAGAATTCGATGTTTTTGAGCTGCAGCGTGTCACAGCTTCCGGCAATCGCGGGACCCTCTTTAAAGTCGAATCTCCATTTAGGTTCTTTTTCAAAGTTGTAGCTCATTAAGTTAGCTCAGTGTGGCCTCAATCAGACTGAAATTTCAGAACTTGTAGCCAGGGCTGTGTTCCTTTCATTGCAGACCGTGTTGAGAATTTTATGTTTTTGAGCAGCAGCATGTCACAGCTTCCGGCAATCGCGGGATCCTCTTAAAAGTCGAATCTCCATTTAGGTTCTTTTTCAAAGTTGTAGCTCGTTAAGTTAGCTCCGTGTGGCCTCAATCAGACTAAAATTTGGCGAATTGTAGCAAGGGTTGTGATCCTTTCGATCCAGACTGTGTCGAGAATTTGTTGTTTTGAGCACCAGCATGTCACAGCTTCTGGCAATCGCGGGACCCTCTTAAAAGTCGAATCTCCATAAAAGTTCCGTTTCAAATTTGTAGCTCGTTAAGTTAGCTATGTGTGGCCTCAATTAGACTGAAATTTTGCGACTTGTAGCAAGGGATGTGATCCTTTCCTTCCAGACTGTGTTAAAAATTTGATATTTTTTTGCAGCACCATGTCACAGCTTCCGGCAATCGCGGGACCCTCCTAAAAGTCGAATCTCCATTTAAGTTCTTTTTCAAAGATATAGCTCGATAAGTTAGCTCCGTGTGGCCTCAATCAGACTGGAATTTGCGAATTGTAGCAAGTTTTATGATCCTTTCGTTCCAGACTGTGTCGGGAATTTGATGTTTTTGAGCAACAGCATGTCACAGCTTCCGGCAATCGCGGGACCCTCCTGAAAGTCGAATCTCCATTGAGGTTCTTTTTCAAAGTTGTAGCTCGTTAAGTTAGCTCCGTGCGGCCTCAATCAGACTAAAATTTCGCGACTTGTAGCCTGGCCTGTGATCCTTTCGTTCCAGACTATGTCGAGAATTCGATGTTTTTGAGCAGCAGCGTGTCACAGCTTCCGGCAATCGCGGGACCCTCTTAAAAGTCGAATCTCCATTTAGGTTCTTTTTCAAAGTTGTAGCTCATTAAGTTAGCTCAGTGTGGCCTCAATCAGACTGAAATTTCAGAACTTGTAGCCAGGGCTGTGTTCCTTTCATTGCAGACCGTGTTGAGAATTTTATGTTTTTGAGCAGCAGCATGTCACAGCTTCCAGCAATCGCGGGACCCTCCTAAAAGTCGAATCTCCATTTAGCTGCTTTTTCAAAGATATAGCTCGTTAAGTTAGCTCTGTGTGGCCTCAATCAGACTGAAATTTGGCGAATTGTAGCCAGGGTTGTGATCCTTTCGTTCCAGACTGTGTCCAGAATTTGATGTTTTGAGCAGCAGCATGTCACAGCTTCCGGCAATCGCGGGATCCTCTTAAAAGTCGAATCTCCATAAAAGTTCCTTTTCAAATTTGAGCTCGTTAGGTTAGCTATGTGTGGCCTCAATCAGACTGAAATTTTGCGACTTGTAGCAAGGGATGTGATCCTTTCCTTCCAGACTGTGTGGAGAATTTGATATTTTTTAGCAGCACCATGTCACAGCTTCCGGCAATCGCGGGACCCTCCTAAAAGTCGAATCTCCATTTAGGTTCTTTTTCAAAGATATAGCTCGTTAAGTTAGCTCTGTGTGGCCTCAATCAGACTGAAATTTAGCGAATTGTAGCCAGGGCAGTGTTCCTTTCGTTCCAGACTGTGTCGAGAATTTGATGTTTTTGAGCAGCAGCATGTCACAGCTTCCGGCAATCGCGGGACCCTCCTAAAAGTCGAATCTCCATTTAGGTTCTTTTTCAAAGTTGTAGCTCGTTAAGTTAGCTCCGTGTGGCCTCAATCAGACTGAAATTTGGCGAATTGTAGCCAGGGCTGTGATCCTTTCGTTCCAGACTGTGTCGAGAATTTGAGGTTTTTGAGCAGCAGCATGTCACAGCTTCCGGCAATCGCGGGACCCTCCTAAAAGTCGAATCTCCATTTAGGTTCTTTTTCAAAGATATAGCTCGTTAAGTTAGCTCTGTGTGGCCCCAATCAGACTGAAATTTGGCGAATTGTAGCCAGGGTTGTGATCCTTTCGTTCCAGACTGTGTTGAGAATTTGATGTTTTGAACAGCAGCATGTCACAGCTTCCGGCAATCGCGGGACCCTCTTAAAAGTCGAATCTCCATAAAAGTTCCGTTTCAAATTTGTAGCTCGTTAAGTTAGCTATGTGTGGCCTCAATCAGACTGAAATTTTGCGACTTGTAGCAAGGGATGTGATCCTTTCCTTCCAGACTGTGTTGAAAATTTGATATTTTTTAGCAGCACCATGTCACAGCTTCCGGCAATCGCGGGACCCTCCTAAAAGTCGAATCTCCATTTAAGTTCTTTTTCAAAGATATAGCTCGTTAAGTTAGCTCCGTGTGGCCTTAATCAGACTGGAATTTGCGAATTGTAGCCAGTTTTATGATCCTTTCGTTCCAGACTGTGTCGGGAATTTGATGATTTGAGAAGCAGCATGTCACAGCTTCCGGCAATCACAGGACCCTCTTAAAAGTCGAATCTCCATAAAAGTTCCGTTTCAAATTTGTAACTCGTTAAGTTAGCTATGTGTGGCCTCAATCAGACTGAAATTTTGTGACTTGTAGCAAGGGATGTGATCCTTTCCTTCCAGGCTGTGTTGAAAATTTGATATTTTTTAGCAGCACCATGTCACAGCTTCCGGCAATCGCGGGACCCTCCTAAAAGTCGAATCTACATTTAAGTTCTTTTTCAAAGATATAGCTCGTTAAGTTAGCTCCGTGTGGCCTCAATCAGACTGGAATTTGCGAATTGTAGCCAGTTTTATGATCCTTTCGTTCCAGACTGTGTCGGGAATTTGATGTTTTTGAGCAACAGCATGTCACAGCTTCCGGCAATCGCGGGACCCTCCTAAAAGTCGAATCTCCATTGAGGTTCTTTTTCAAAGTTGTAGCTCGTTAAGTTAGCTCCGTGCGGCCTCAATCAGACTAAAATTTCGCGACTTGTAGCCTGGGCTGTGATCCTTTCGTTCCAGACTATGTCGAGAATTCGATGTTTTTGAGCTGCAGCGTGTCACAGCTTCCGGCAATCGCGGGACCCTCTTTAAAGTCGAATCTCCATTTAGGTTCTTTTTCAAAGTTGTAGCTCATTAAGTTAGCTCAGTGTGGCCTCAATCAGACTGAAATTTCAGAACTTGTAGCCAGGGCTGTGTTCCTTTCATTCCAGACCGTGTTGAGAATTTTATGTTTTAGAGCAGCAACATGTCACAGCTTCCGGCAATCGCGGGACCCTCTTAAAAGTCGAATCTCCATTTAGGTTCTTTTTAAATGTTGTAGCTCGTTAAGTTAGTTCCGTGTGGCCTCAATCAGACTAAAATTTGGCGAATTGAAGCCAGGGCAGTGTTCCTTTCGTTCCAGACTGTGTCGAGAATTTGATGTTTTTTAGCAGCAGCATATCACAGCTTCCGGCAATCGCTGGACCCTCCTAAAAGTCGAATCTCCATTTAGGTTCTCTTTCAAAGTTGTAGCTCATTAAGTTAGCTTCGTGTGGCCTCAATCAGACTGAAATTTGGCGAATTGTAGCCATGGCTGTGATCCTTTCGTTCCAGACTGTGTCGAGAATTTGATGTTTTGAGCAGCAGCATGTCACAGCTTCCGGCAATCGCGGGATCCTCTTAAAAGTCGAATCTCCATAAAAGTTCCTTTTCAAATTTGAGCTCGTTAAGTTAGCTATGTGTGGCCTCAATCAGACTGAAATTTTGCGACTTGAAGCAAGGGATGTGATCCTTTCCTTCCAGACTGTGTGGAGAATTTGATATTTTTTAGCAGCACGATGTCACAGCTTCCGGCAATCGCGGAACCCTCCTAAAAGTCAAATCTCTATTTAGGTTCTTTTTCAAAGATATAGCTCATTAAGTTAGCTCCGTGTGGCCTCAATCAGACTGGAATTTGCGAATTGTAGCAAGTTTTATGATCCTTTCGTTCCAGACTGTGTCGGGAATTTGATGTTTTCAGCAACAGCATGTCACAGCTTCCGGCAATCGCGGGACCCTCCTAAAAGTCGAATCTCCATTGAGGTTCTTTTTCAAAGTTGTAGCTCGTTAAGTTAGCTCCGTGCGGCCTCAATCAGACTAAAATTTCGGGACTTGTAGCCTGGGTTGTGATCCTTTCGTTCCAGACTATGTCGAGAATTCGATGTTTTTGAGCAGCAGCGTGTCACAGCTTCCGGCAATCGCGGGACCCTCTTTAAAGTCGAATCTCCATTTAGGTTCTTTTTGAAAGTTGTAGCTCATTAAGTTAGCTCAGTGTGGCCTCAATCAGACTGAAATTTCAGAACTTGTAGCCAGGGCTGTGTTCCTTTCATTGCAGACCGTGTTGAGAATTTTATGTTTTTGAGCAGCAGCATGTCACAGCTTCCGGCAATCGCGGGATCCTCTTAAAAGTCGAATCTCCATAAAAGTTCCGTTTCAAATTTGTAGCTCGTTAAGTTAGCTATGTGTGGCCTCAATTAGACTGAAATTTTGCGACTTGTAGCAAGGGATGTGATCCTTTCCTTCCAGACTGTGTTGAAAATTTGATATTTTTTTGCAGCACCATGTCACAGCTTCCGGCAATCGCGGGACCCTCCTAAAAGTCGAATCTCCATTTAAGTTCTTTTTCAAAGATATAGCTCGATAAGTTAGCTCCGTGTGGCCTCAATCAGACTGGAATTTGCGAATTGTAGCAAGTTTTATGATCCTTTCGTTCCAGACTGTGTCGGGAATTTGATGTTTTTGAGAAACAGCATGTCACAACTTCCGGCAATCGCGGGACCCTCCTAAAAGTCGAATCTCCATTGAGGTTCTTTTTCAAAGTTGTAGCTCGTTAAGTTAGCTCCGTGCGGCCTCAATCAGACTAAAATTTCGCGACTTGTAGCCTGGGCTGTGATCCTTTCGTTCCAGACTATGTCGAGAATTCGATGTTTTTGAGCAGCAGCGTGTCACAGCTTCCGGCAATCGCGGGACCCTCTTAAAAGTCGAATCTCCATTTAGGTTCTTTTTCAAAGTTGTAGCTCATTAAGTTAGCTCAGTGTGGCCTCAATCAGACTGAAATTTCAGAACTTGTAGCCAGGGCTGTGTTCCTTTCATTGCAGACCGTGTTGAGAATTTTATGTTTTTGAGCAGCAGCATGTCACAGCTTCCAACAATCGCGGGACCCTCCTAAAAGTCGAATCTCCATTTAGCTGCTTTTTCAAAGATATAGCTCGTTAAGTTAGCTCTGTGTGGCCTCAATCAGACTGAAATTTGGCGAATTGTAGCCAGGGTTGTGATCCTTTCGTTCCAGACTGTGTCGGGAATTTGATGTTTTTCAGCAACAGCATGTCACAGCTTCCGGCAATCGCGGGACCCTCCTAAAAGTCGAATCTCCATTGAGGTTCTTTTTCAAAGTTGTAGCTCGTTAAGTTAGCTCCGTGCGGCCTCAATCAGACTAAAATTTCGGGACTTGTAGCCTGGGTTGTGATCCTTTCGTTCCAGACTATGTCGAGAATTCGATGTTTTTGAGCAGTAGCGTGTCACAGCTTCCGGCAATCGCGGGATCCTCTTAAAAGTCGAATCTCCATAAAAGTTCCTTTTCAAATTTGAGCTCGTTAAGTTAGCTATGTGTGGCCTCAATCAGACTGAAATTTTGCGACTTGAAGCAAGGGATGTGATCCTTTCCTTCCAGACTGTGTGGAGAATTTGATATTTTTTAGCAGCACGATGTCACAGCTTCCGGCAATCGCGGAACCCTCCTAAAAGTCGAATCTCTATTTAGGTTCTTTTTCAAAGATATAGCTCGTTAAGTTAGCTCCGTGTGGCCTCAATCAGACTGGAATTTGCGAATTGTAGCTAGTTTTATGATCCTTTCGTTCCAGACTGTGTCGGGAATTTGATGTTTTTCAGCAACAGCATGTCACAGCTTCCGGCAATCACGGGACCCTCCTAAAAGTCGAATCTCCATTGAGGTTCTTTTTCAAAGTTGTAGCTCGTTAAGTTAGCTCCGTGCGGCCTCAATCAGACTAAAATTTCGGGACTTGTAGCCTGGGTTGTGATCCTTTCGTTCCAGACTATGTCGAGAATTCGATGTTTTTGAGCAGCAGCGTGTCACAGCTTCCGGCAATCGCGGGACCCTCTTTAAAGTCGAATCTCCATTTAGGTTCTTTTTCAAAGTTGTAGCTCATTAAGTTAGCTCAGTGTGGCCTCAATCAGACTGAAATTTCAGAACTTGTAGCCAGGGCTGTGTTCCTTTCATTGCAGACCGTGTTGAGAATTTTATGTTTTTTAGCAGCAGCATGTCACAGCTTCCAACAATCGCGGGACCCTCCTAAAAGTCGAATCTCCATTTAGCTGCTTTTTCAAAGATATAGCTCGTTAAGTTAGCTCTGTCTGGCCTCAATCAGACTGAAATTTGGCGAATTGTAGCCAGGGTTGTGATCCTTTCGTTCCAGACTGTGTCGGGAATTTGATGTTTTTCAGCAACAGCATGTCACAGCTTCCGGCAATCGCGGGACCTTCCTAAAAGTCGAATCTCCATTGAGGTTCTTTTTCAAAGTTGTAGCTCGTTAAGTTAGCTCCGTGCGGCCTCAATCAGACTAAAATTTCGGGACTTGTAGCCTGGGTTGTGATCCTTTCGTTCCAGACTATGTCGAGAATTCGATGTTTTTGAGCAGTAGCGTGTCACAGCTTCCGGCAATCGCGGGATCCTCTTAAAAGTCGAATCTCCATAAAAGTTCCTTTTCAAATTTGAGCTCGTTAAGTTAGCTATGTGTGGCCTCAATCAGACTGAAATTTTGCGACTTGAAGCAAGGGATGTGATCCTTTCCTTCCAGACTGTGTGGAGAATTTGATATTTTTTAGCAGCACGATGTCACAGCTTCCGGCAATCGCGGAACCCTCCTAAAAGTCGAATCTCTATTTAGGTTCTTTTTCAAAGATATAGCTCGTTAAGTTAGCTCCGTGTGGCCTCAATCAGACTGGAATTTGCGAATTGTAGCAAGTTTTATGATCCTTTCGTTCCAGACTGTGTCGGGAATTTGATGTTTTTCAGCAACAGCATGTCACAGCTTCCGGCAATCGCGGGACCCTCCTAAAAGTCGAATCTCCATTGAGGTTCTTTTTCAAAGTTGTAGCTCGTTAAGTTAGCTCCGTGCGGCCTCAATCAGACTAAAATTTCGGGACTTGTAGCCTGGGTTGTGATCCTTTCGTTCCAGACTATGTCGAGAATTCGATGTTTTTGAGCAGCAGCGTGTCACAGCTTCCGGCAATCGCGGGACCCTCTTTAAAGTCGAATCTCCATTTAGGTTCTTTTTCAAAGTTGTAGCTCATTAAGTTAGCTCAGTGTGGCCTCAATCAGACTGAAATTTCAGAACTTGTAGCCAGGGCTGTGTTCCTTTCATTGCAGACCGTGTTGAGAATTTTATGTTTTTGAGCAGCAGCATGTCACAGCTTCCAACAATCGCGGGACCCTCCTAAAAGTCGAATCTCCATTTAGCTGCTTTTTCAAAGATATAGCTCGTTAAGTTAGCTCTGTGTGGCCTCAATCAGACTGAAATTTGGCGAATTGTAGCCAGGGTTGTGATCCTTTCGTTCCAGACTGTGTCCAGAATTTGATGTTTTGAGCAGCAGCATGTCACAGCTTCCGGCAATCGCGGGATCCTCTTAAAAGTCGAATCTCCATAAAAGTTCCTTTTCAAATTTGAGCTCGTTAGGTTAGCTATGTGTGGCCTCAATCAGACTGAAATTTTGCGACTTGTAGCAAGGGATGTGATCCTTTCCTTCCAGACTGTGTGGAGAATTTGATATTTTTTAGCAGCACCATGTCACAGCTTCCGGCAATCGCGGGACCCTCCTAAAAGTCGAATCTCCATTTAGGTTCTTTTTCAAAGATATAGCTCGTTAAGTTAGCTCTGTGTGGCCTCAATCAGACTGAAATTTAGCGAATTGTAGCCAGGGCAGTGTTCCTTTCGTTCCAGACTGTGTCGAGAATTTGATGTTTTTGAGCAGCAGCATGTCACAGCTTCCGGCAATCGCGGGACCCTCCTAAAAGTCGAATCTCCATTTAGGTTCTTTTTCAAAGTTGTAGCTCGTTAAGTTAGCTCCGTGTGGCCTCAATCAGACTGAAATTTGGCGAATTGTAGCCAGGGCTGTGATCCTTTCGTTCCAGACTGTGTCGAGAATTTGAGGTTTTTGAGCAGCAGCATGTCACAGCTTCCGGCAATCGCGGGACCCTCCTAAAAGTCGAATCTCCATTTAGGTTCTTTTTCAAAGATATAGCTCGTTAAGTTAGCTCTGTGTGGCCCCAATCAGACTGAAATTTGGCGAATTGTAGCCAGGGTTGTGATCCTTTCGTTCCAGACTGTGTTGAGAATTTGATGTTTTGAACAGCAGCATGTCACAGCTTCCGGCAATCGCGGGACCCTCTTAAAAGTCGAATCTCCATAAAAGTTCCGTTTCAAATTTGTAGCTCGTTAAGTTAGCTATGTGTGGCCTCAATCAGACTGAAATTTTGCGACTTGTAGCAAGGGATGTGATCCTTTCCTTCCAGACTGTGTTGAAAATTTGATATTTTTTAGCAGCACCATGTCACAGCTTCCGGCAATCGCGGGACCCTCCTAAAAGTCGAATCTCCATTTAAGTTCTTTTTCAAAGATATAGCTCGTTAAGTTAGCTCCGTGTGGCCTTAATCAGACTGGAATTTGCGAATTGTAGCCAGTTTTATGATCCTTTCGTTCCAGACTGTGTCGGGAATTTGATGATTTGAGAAGCAGCATGTCACAGCTTCCGGCAATCACAGGACCCTCTTAAAAGTCGAATCTCCATAAAAGTTCCGTTTCAAATTTGTAACTCGTTAAGTTAGCTATGTGTGGCCTCAATCAGACTGAAATTTTGTGACTTGTAGCAAGGGATGTGATCCTTTCCTTCCAGGCTGTGTTGAAAATTTGATATTTTTTAGCAGCACCATGTCACAGCTTCCGGCAATCGCGGGACCCTCCTAAAAGTCGAATCTACATTTAAGTTCTTTTTCAAAGATATAGCTCGTTAAGTTAGCTCCGTGTGGCCTCAATCAGACTGGAATTTGCGAATTGTAGCCAGTTTTATGATCCTTTCGTTCCAGACTGTGTCGGGAATTTGATGTTTTTGAGCAACAGCATGTCACAGCTTCCGGCAATCGCGGGACCCTCCTAAAAGTCGAATCTCCATTGAGGTTCTTTTTCAAAGTTGTAGCTCGTTAAGTTAGCTCCGTGCGGCCTCAATCAGACTAAAATTTCGCGACTTGTAGCCTGGGCTGTGATCCTTTCGTTCCAGACTATGTCGAGAATTCGATGTTTTTGAGCAGCAGCGTGTCACAGCTTCCGGCAATCGCGGGACCCTCTTTAAAGTCGAATCTCCATTTAGGTTCTTTTTCAAAGTTGTAGCTCATTAAGTTAGCTCAGTGTGGCCTCAATCAGACTGAAATTTCAGAACTTGTAGCCAGGGCTGTGTTCCTTTCATTCCAGACCGTGTTGAGAATTTTATGTTTTAGAGCAGCAACATGTCACAGCTTCCGGCAATCGCGGGACCCTCTTAAAAGTCGAATCTCCATTTAGGTTCTTTTTAAATGTTGTAGCTCGTTAAGTTAGTTCCGTGTGGCCTCAATCAGACTAAAATTTGGCGAATTGAAGCCAGGGCAGTGTTCCTTTCGTTCCAGACTGTGTCGAGAATTTGATGTTTTTTAGCAGCAGCATATCACAGCTTCCGGCAATCGCTGGACCCTCCTAAAAGTCGAATCTCCATTTAGGTTCTCTTTCAAAGTTGTAGCTCATTAAGTTAGCTTCGTGTGGCCTCAATCAGACTGAAATTTGGCGAATTGTAGCCATGGCTGTGATCCTTTCGTTCCAGACTGTGTCGAGAATTTGATGTTTTGAGCAGCAGCATGTCACAGCTTCCGGCAATCGCGGGATCCTCTTAAAAGTCGAATCTCCATAAAAGTTCCTTTTCAAATTTGAGCTCGTTAAGTTAGCTATGTGTGGCCTCAATCAGACTGAAATTTTGCGACTTGAAGCAAGGGATGTGATCCTTTCCTTCCAGACTGTGTGGAGAATTTGATATTTTTTAGCAGCACGATGTCACAGCTTCCGGCAATCGCGGAACCCTCCTAAAAGTCAAATCTCTATTTAGGTTCTTTTTCAAAGATATAGCTCATTAAGTTAGCTCCGTGTGGCCTCAATCAGACTGGAATTTGCGAATTGTAGCAAGTTTTATGATCCTTTCGTTCCAGACTGTGTTGAAAATTTGATATTTTCAGCAACAGCATGTCACAGCTTCCGGCAATCGCGGGACCCTCCTAAAAGTCGAATCTCCATTTAGCTGCTTTTTCAAAGATATAGCTCGTTAAGTTAGCTCTGTGTGGCCTCAATCAGACTAAAATTTCGGGACTTGTAGCCAGGGTTGTGATCCTTTCGTTCCAGACTGTGTCGGGAATTTGATGTTTTTCAGCAACAGCATGTCACAGCTTCCGGCAATCGCGGGACCCTCCTAAAAGTCGAATCTCCATTGAGGTTCTTTTTCAAAGTTGTAGCTCGTTAAGTTAGCTCCGTGCGGCCTCAATCAGACTAAAATTTCGGGACTTGTAGCCTGGGTTGTGATCCTTTCGTTCCAGACTATGTCGAGAATTCGATGTTTTTGAGCAGTAGCGTGTCACAGCTTCCGGCAATCGCGGGATCCTCTTAAAAGTCGAATCTCCATAAAAGTTCCTTTTCAAATTTGAGCTCGTTAAGTTAGCTATGTGTGGCCTCAATCAGACTGAAATTTTGCGACTTGAAGCAAGGGATGTGATCCTTTCCTTCCAGACTGTGTGGAGAATTTGATATTTTTTAGCAGCACGATGTCACAGCTTCCGGCAATCGCGGAACCCTCCTAAAAGTCGAATCTCTATTTAGGTTCTTTTTCAAAGATATAGCTCGTTAAGTTAGCTCCGTGTGGCCTCAATCAGACTGGAATTTGCGAATTGTAGCAAGTTTTATGATCCTTTCGTTCCAGACTGTGTCGGGAATTTGATGTTTTTCAGCAACAGCATGTCACAGCTTCCGGCAATCGCGGGACCCTCCTAAAAGTCGAATCTCCATTGAGGTTCTTTTTCAAAGTTGTAGCTCGTTAAGTTAGCTCCGTGCGGCCCCAATCAGACTAAAATTTCGGGACTTGTAGCCTGGGTTGTGATCCTTTCGTTCCAGACTATGTCGAGAATTCGATGTTTTTGAGCAGCAGCGTGTCACAGCTTCCGGCAATCGCGGGACCCTCTTTAAAGTCGAATCTCCATTTAGGTTCTTTTTCAAAGTTGTAGCTCATTAAGTTAGCTCAGTGTGGCCTCAATCAGACTGAAATTTCAGAACTTGTAGCCAGGGCTGTGTTCCTTTCATTGCAGACCGTGTTGAGAATTTTATGTTTTTTAGCAGCAGCATGTCACAGCTTCCAACAATCGCGGGACCCTCCTAAAAGTCGAATCTCCATTTAGCTGCTTTTTCAAAGATATAGCTCGTTAAGTTAGCTCTGTCTGGCCTCAATCAGACTGAAATTTGGCGAATTGTAGCCAGGGTTGTGATCCTTTCGTTCCAGACTGTGTCGGGAATTTGATGTTTTTCAGCAACAGCATGTCACAGCTTCCGGCAATCGCGGGACCTTCCTAAAAGTCGAATCTCCATTGAGGTTCTTTTTCAAAGTTGTAGCTCGTTAAGTTAGCTCCGTGCGGCCTCAATCAGACTAAAATTTCGGGACTTGTAGCCTGGGTTGTGATCCTTTCGTTCCAGACTATGTCGAGAATTCGATGTTTTTGAGCAGTAGCGTGTCACAGCTTCCGGCAATCGCGGGATCCTCTTAAAAGTCGAATCTCCATAAAAGTTCCTTTTCAAATTTGAGCTCGTTAAGTTAGCTATGTGTGGCCTCAATCAGACTGAAATTTTGCGACTTGAAGCAAGGGATGTGATCCTTTCCTTCCAGACTGTGTGGAGAATTTGATATTTTTTAGCAGCACGATGTCACAGCTTCCGGCAATCGCGGAACCCTCCTAAAAGTCGAATCTCTATTTAGGTTCTTTTTCAAAGATATAGCTCGTTAAGTTAGCTCCGTGTGGCCTCAATCAGACTGGAATTTGCGAATTGTAGCAAGTTTTATGATCCTTTCGTTCCAGACTGTGTCGGGAATTTGATGTTTTTCAGCAACAGCATGTCACAGCTTCCGGCAATCGCGGGACCCTCCTAAAAGTCGAATCTCCATTGAGGTTCTTTTTCAAAGTTGTAGCTCGTTAAGTTAGCTCCGTGCGGCCTCAATCAGACTAAAATTTCGGGACTTGTAGCCTGGGTTGTGATCCTTTCGTTCCAGACTATGTCGAGAATTCGATGTTTTTGAGCAGCAGCGTGTCACAGCTTCCGGCAATCGCGGGACCCTCTTTAAAGTCGAATCTCCATTTAGGTTCTTTTTCAAAGTTGTAGCTCATTAAGTTAGCTCAGTGTGGCCTCAATCAGACTGAAATTTCAGAACTTGTAGCCAGGGCTGTGTTCCTTTCATTGCAGACCGTGTTGAGAATTTTATGTTTTTGAGCAGCAGCATGTCACAGCTTCCAACAATCGCGGGACCCTCCTAAAAGTCGAATCTCCATTTAGCTGCTTTTTCAAAGATATAGCTCGTTAAGTTAGCTCTGTGTGGCCTCAATCAGACTGAAATTTGGCGAATTGTAGCCAGGGTTGTGATCCTTTCGTTCCAGACTGTGTCGGGAATTTGATGTTTTTCAGCAACAGCATGTCACAGCTTCCGGCAATCGCGGGACCCTCCTAAAAGTCGAATCTCCATTGAGGTTCTTTTTCAAAGTTGTAGCTCGTTAAGTTAGCTCCGTGCGGCCTCAATCAGACTAAAATTTCGGGACTTGTAGCCTGGGTTGTGATCCTTTCGTTCCAGACTATGTCGAGAATTCGATGTTTTTGAGCAGTAGCGTGTCACAGCTTCCGGCAATCGCGGGATCCTCTTAAAAGTCGAATCTCCATAAAAGTTCCTTTTCAAATTTGAGCTCGTTAAGTTAGCTATGTGTGGCCTCAATCAGACTGAAATTTTGCGACTTGAAGCAAGGGATGTGATCCTTTCCTTCCAGACTGTGTGGAGAATTTGATATTTTTTAGCAGCACGATGTCACAGCTTCCGACAATCGCGGAACCCTCCTAAAAGTCGAATCTCTATTTAGGTTCTTTTTCAAAGATATAGCTCGTTAACTTAGCTCCGTGTGGCCTCAATCAGACTGGAATTTGCGAATTGTAGCAAGTTTTATGATCCTTTCGTTCCAGACTGTGTCGGGAATTTGATGTTTTTCAGCAACAGCATGTCACAGCTTCCGGCAATCGCGGGACCCTCCTAAAAGTCGAATCTCCATTGAGGTTCTTTTTCAAAGTTGTAGCTCGTTAAGTTAGCTCCGTGCGGCCTCAATCAGACTAAAATTTCGGGACTTGTAGCCTGGGTTGTGATCCTTTCGTTCCAGACTATGTCGAGAATTCAATGTTTTTGAGCAGCAGCGTGTCACAGCTTCCGGCAATCGCGGGACCCTCTTTAAAGTCGAATCTCCATTTAGGTTCTTTTTCAAAGTTGTAGCTCATTAAGTTAGCTCAGTGTGGCCTCAATCAGACTGAAATTTCAGAACTTGTAGCCAGGGCTGTGTTCCTTTCATTGCAGACCGTGTTGAGAATTTTATGTTTTTGAGCAGCAGCATGTCACAGCTTCCGGCAATCGCGGGATCCTCTTAAAAGTCGAATCTCCATTTAGGTTCTTTTTCAAAGTTGTAGCTCGTTAAGTTAGCTCCGTGTGGCCTCAATCAGACTAAAATTTGGCGAATTGTAGCAAGGGTTGTGATCCTTTCGATCCAGACTGTGTCGAGAATTTGATGTTTTGAGCAGCAGCATGTCACAGCTTCCGGCAATCGCGGGACCCTCTTAAAAGTCGAATCTCCATAAAAGTTCCGTTTCAAATTTGTAGCTCGTTAAGTTAGCTATGTGTGGCCTCAATTAGACTGAAATTTTGCGACTTGTAGCAAGGGATGTGATCCTTTCCTTCAAGACTGTGTTGAAAATTTGATATTTTTTTGCAGCACCATGTCACAGCTTCCGGCAATCGCTGGACCCTCCTAAAAGTCGAATCTCCATTTAAGTTCTTTTTCAAAGATATAGCTCGATAAGTTAGCTCCGTGTGGCCTCAATCAGACTGGAATTTGCGAATTGTAGCAAGTTTTATGATCCTTTCGTTCCAGACTGTGTCGGGAATTTGATGTTTTTGAGAAATAGCATGTCACAGCTTCCGGCAATCGCGGGACCCTCCTAAAAGTCGAATCTCCATTGAGGTTCTTTTTCAAAGTTGTAGCTCGTTAAGTTAGCTCCGTGCGGCCTCAATCAGACTAAAAGTTCGCGACTTGTAGCCTGGGCTGTGATCCTTTCGTTCCAGACTATGTCGAGAATTCGATGTTTTTGAGCAGCAGCGTGTCACAGCTTCCGGCAATCGCGGGACCCTCTTAAAAGTCGAATCTCCATTTAGGTTCTTTTTCAAAGTTGTAGCTCATTAAGTTAGCTCAGTGTGGCCTCAATCAGACTGAAATTTCAGAACTTGTAGCCAGGGCTGTGTTCCTTTCATTGCAGACCGTGTTGAGAATTTTATGTTTTTGAGCAGCAGCATGTCACAGCTTCCAGCAATCGCGGGACCCTCCTAAAAGTCGAATCTCCATTTAGCTGCTTTTTCAAAGATATAGCTCGTTAAGTTAGCTCTGTGTGGCCTCAATCAGACTGAAATTTGGCGAATTGTAGCCAGGGTTGTGATCCTTTCGTTCCAGACTGTGTCCAGAATTTGATGTTTTGAGCAGCAGCATGTCACTGCTTCCGGCAATCGCGGGATCCTCTTAAAAGTCGAATCTCCATAAAAGTTCCTTTTCAAATTTGAGCTCGTTAAGTTAGCTATGTGTGGCTTCAATCAGACTGAAATTTTGCGACTTGTAGCAAGGGATGTGATCATTTCCTTCCAGACTGTGTGGAGAATTTGATATTTTTTAGCAGCACCATGTCACAGCTTCCGGTAATCGCGGGACCCTCCTAAAAGTCGAATCTCCATTTAGCTGCTTTTTCAAAGATATAGCTCGTTAAGTTAGCTCTGTGTGGCCTCAATCAGACTGAAATTTGGCGAATTGTAGCCAGGGTTGTGATCCTTTCGTTCCAGACTGTGTCGGGAATTTGATGTTTTTGAGCAGCAGCATGTCACAGCTTCCGGCAATCGCGGGACCCTCCTAAAAGTCGAATCTCCATTGAGGTTCTTTTTCAAAGTTGTAGCTCGTTAAGTTAGCTCCGTGCGGCCTCAATCAGACTAAAATTTCGGGACTTGTAGCCTGGGTTGTGATCCTTTCGTTCCAGACTATGTCGAGAATTCGATGTTTTTGAGCAGTAGCGTGTCACAGCTTCCGGCAATCGCGGGATCCTCTTAAAAGTCGAATCTCCATAAAAGTTCCTTTTCAAATTTGAGCTCGTTAAGTTAGCTATGTGTGGCCTCAATTAGACTGAAATTTTGCGACTTGTAGCAAGGGATGTGATCCTTTCCTTCAAGACTGTGTTGAAAATTTGATATTTTTTTGCAGCACCATGTCACAGCTTCCGGCAATCGCGGGACCCTCCTAAAAGTCGAATCTCCATTTAAGTTCTTTTTCAAAGATATAGCTCGATAAGTTAGCTCCGTGTGGCCTCAATCAGACTGGAATTTGCGAATTGTAGCAAGTTTTATGATCCTTTCGTTCCAGACTGTGTCGGGAATTTGATGTTTTTGAGAAATAGCATGTCACAGCTTCCGGCAATCGCGGGACCCTCCTAAAAGTCGAATCTCCATTGAGGTTCTTTTTCAAAGTTGTAGCTCGTTAAGTTAGCTCCGTGCGGCCTCAATCAGACTAAAAGTTCGCGACTTGTAGCCTGGGCTGTGATCCTTTCGTTCCAGACTATGTCGAGAATTCGATGTTTTTGAGCAGCAGCGTGTCACAGCTTCCGGCAATCGCGGGACCCTCTTGAAAGTCGAATCTCCATTTAGGTTCTTTTTCAAAGTTGTAGCTCATTAAGTTAGCTCAGTGTGGCCTCAATCAGACTGAAATTTCAGAACTTGTAGCCAGGGCTGTGTTCCTTTCATTGCAGACCGTGTTGAGAATTTTATGTTTTTGAGCAGCAGCATGTCACAGCTTCCAGCAATCGCGGGACCCTCCTAAAAGTCGAATCTCCATTTAGCTGCTTTTTCAAAGATATAGCTCGTTAAGTTAGCTCTGTGTGCCTCAATCAGACTGAAATTTGGCGAATTGTAGCCAGGGTTGTGATCCTTTCGTTCCAGACTGTGTCCAGAATTTGATGTTTTGAGCAGCAGCATGTCACTGCTTCCGGCAATCGCGGGATCCTCTTAAAAGTCGAATCTCCATAAAAGTTCCTTTTCAAATTTGAGCTCGTTAAGTTAGCTATGTGTGGCTTCAATCAGACTGAAATTTTGCGACTTGTAGCAAGGAATGTGATCATTTCCTTCCAGACTGTGTGGAGAATTTGATATTTTTTAGCAGCACCATGTCACAGCTTCCGGTAATCGCGGGACCCTCCTAAAAGTCGAATCTCCATTTAGGTTCTTTTTCAAAGATATAGCTCGTTAAGTTAGCTCTATGTGGCCTCAATCAGACTGAAATTTAGCGAATTGTAACCGGGGCAGTGTTCCTTTCGTTCCAGACTGTGTCGAGAATTTGATGTTTTTGAGCAGCAGCATGTCACAGCTTCCGGCAATCGCGGGACCCTCCTAAAAGTCGAATCTCCATTTAGGTTCTTTTTCAAAGTTGTAGCTCGTTAAGTTAGCTCCGTGTGGCCTCAATCAGACTGAAATTTGGCGAATCGTAGCCAGGGCTGTGATCCTTTCGTTCCAGACTGTGTCGAGAATTTGAGGTTTTTGAGCAGCAGCATGTCACAGCTTCCGGCAATCGCGGGACCCTCCTAAAAGTCGAATCTCCATTTAGGTTCTTTTTCAAAGTTGTAGCTCGTTAAGTTAGCTCCGTGTGGCCTCAATCAGACTAAAATTTGGCGAATTGTAGCAAGGGTTGTGATCCTTTCGATCCAGACTGTGTCGAGAATTTGATGTTTTGAGCAGCAGCATGTCACAGCTTCCGGCAATCGCGGGACCCTCTTAAAAGTCGAATCTCCATAAAAGTTCCGTTTCAAATTTGTAGCTCGTTAAGTTAGCTATGTGTGGCCTCAATTAGACTGAAATTTTGCGACTTGTAGCAAGGGATGTGATCCTTTCCTTCAAGACTGTGTTGAAAATTTGATATTTTTTTGCAGCACCATGTCACAGCTTCCGGCAATCGCGGGACCCTCCTAAAAGTCGAATCTCCATAAAAGTTCCGTTTCAAATTTGTAGCTCGTTAAGTTAGCTATGTGTGGCCTCAATTAGACTGAAATTTTGCGACTTGTAGCAAGGGATGTGATCCTTTCCTTCAAGACTGTGTTGAAAATTTGATATTTTTTTGCAGCACCATGTCACAGCTTCCGGCAATCGCGGGACCCTCCTAAAAGTCGAATCTCCATTGAGGTTCTTTTTCAAAGTTGTAGCTCGTTAAGTTAGCTCCGTGCGGCCTCAATCAGACTAAAAGTTCGCGACTTGTAGCCTGGGCTGTGATCCTTTCGTTCCAGACTATGTCGAGAATTCGATGTTTTTGAGCAGCAGCGTGTCACAGCTTCCGGCAATCGCGGGACCCTCTTAAAAGTCGAATCTCCATTTAGGTTCTTTTTCAAAGTTGTAGCTCATTAAGTTAGCTCAGTGTGGCCTCAATCAGACTGAAATTTCAGAACTTGTAGCCAGGGCTGTGTTCCTTTCATTGCAGACCGTGTTGAGGATTTTATGTTTTTGAGCAGCAGCATGTCACAGCTTCCAGCAATCGCGGGACCCTCCTTAAAGTCGAATCTCCATTTAGCTGCTTTTTCAAAGATATAGCTCGTTAAGTTAGCTCTGTGTGGCCTCAATCAGACTGAAATTTGGCGAATTGTAGCCAGGGTTGTGATCCTTTCGTTCCAGACTGTGTCCAGAATTTGATGTTTTGAGCAGCAGCATGTCACTGCTTCCGGCAATCGCGGGATCCTCTTAAAAGTCGAATCTCCATAAAAGTTCCTTTTCAAATTTGAGCTCGTTAAGTTAGCTATGTGTGGCTTCAATCAGACTGAAATTTTGCGACTTGTAGCAAGGGATGTGATCATTTCCTTCCAGACTGTGTGGAGAATTTGATATTTTTTAGCAGCACCATGTCACAGCTTCCGGTAATCGCGGGACCCTCCTAAAAGTCGAATCTCCATTTAGCTGCTTTTTCAAAGATATAGCTCGTTAAGTTAGCTCTGTGTGGCCTCAATCAGACTGAAATTTGGCGAATTGTAGCCAGGGTTGTGATCCTTTCGTTCCAGACTGTGTCGGGAATTTGATGTTTTTGAGCAGCAGCATGTCACAGCTTCCGGCAATCGCGGGACCCTCCTAAAAGTCGAATCTCCATTGAGGTTCTTTTTCAAAGTTGTAGCTCGTTAAGTTAGATCCGTGCGGCCTCAATCAGACTAAAATTTCGGGACTTGTAGCCTGGGTTGTGATCCTTTCGTTCCAGACTATGTCGAGAATTCGATGTTTTTGAGCAGTAGCGTGTCACAGCTTCCGGCAATCGCGGGATCCTCTTAAAAGTCGAATCTCCATAAAAGTTCCTTTTCAAATTTGAGCTCGTTAAGTTAGCTATGTGTGGCCTCAATCAGACTGAAATTTTGCGACTTGAAGCAAGGGATGTGATCCTTTCCTTCCAGACTGTGTGGAGAATTTGATATTTTTTAGCAGCACGATGTCACAGCTTCCGGCAATCGCGGAACCCTCCTAAAAGTCGAATCTCTATTTAGGTTCTTTTTCAAAGATATAGCTCGTTAAGTTAGCTCCGTGTGGCCTCAATCAGACTGGAATTTACGAATTGTAGCAAGTTTTATGATCCTTTCGTTCCAGACTGTGTCGGGAATTTGATGTTTTTCAGCAACAGCATGTCACAGCTTCCGGCAATCGCGGGACCCTCCTAAAAGTCGAATCTCCATTGAGGTTCTTTTTCAAAGTTGTAGCTCGTTAAGTTAGCTCCGTGCGGCCTCAATCAGACTAAAATTTCGGGACTTGTAGCCTGGGTTGTGATCCTTTCGTTCCAGACTATGTCGAGAATTCGATGTTTTTGAGCAGCAGCGTGTCACAGCTTCCGGCAATCGCGGGACCCTCTTTAAAGTCGAATCTCCATTTAGGTTCTTTTTCAAAGTTGTAGCTCATTAAGTTAGCTCAGTGTGGCCTCAATCAGACTGAAATTTCAGAACTTGTAGCCAGGGCTGTGTTCCTTTCATTGCAGACCGTGTTGAGAATTTTATGTTTTTGAGCAGCAGCATGTCACAGCTTCCGGCAATCGCGGGATCCTCTTAAAAGTCGAATCTCCATTTAGGTTCTTTTTCAAAGTTGTAGCTCGTTAAGTTAGCTCCGTGTGGCCTCAATCAGACTAAAATTTGGCGAATTGTAGCAAGGGTTGTGATCCTTTCGATCCAGACTGTGTCGAGAATTTGATGTTTTGAGCAGCAGCATGTCACAGCTTCCGGCAATCGCGGGACCCTCTTAAAAGTCGAATCTCCATAAAAGTTCCGTTTCAAATTTGTAGCTCGTTAAGTTAGCTATGTGTGGCCTCAATTAGACTGAAATTTTGCGACTTGTAGCAAGGGATGTGATCCTTTCCTTCAAGACTGTGTTGAAAATTTGATATTTTTTTGCAGCACCATGTCACAGCTTCCGGCAATCGCGGGACCCTCCTAAAAGTCGAATCTCCATTTAAGTTCTTTTTCAAAGATATAGCTCGATAAGTTAGCTCCGTGTGGCCTCAATCAGACTGGAATTTGCGAATTGTAGCAAGTTTTATGATCCTTTCGTTCCAGACTGTGTCGGGAATTTGATGTTTTTGAGAAATAGCATGTCACAGCTTCCGGCAATCGCGGGACCCTCCTAAAAGTCGAATCTCCATTGAGGTTCTTTTTCAAAGTTGTAGCTCGTTAAGTTAGCTCCGTGCGGCCTCAATCAGACTAAAAGTTCGCGACTTGTAGCCTGGGCTGTGATCCTTTCGTTCCAGACTATGTCGAGAATTCGATGTTTTTGAGCAGCAGCGTGTCACAGCTTCCGGCAATCGCGGGACCCTCTTAAAAGCCGAATCTCCATTTAGGTTCTTTTTCAAAGTTGTAGCTCATTAAGTTAGCTCAGTGTGGCCTCAATCAGACTGAAATTTCAGAACTTGTAGCCAGGGCTGTGTTCCTTTCATTGCAGACCGTGTTGAGAATTTTATGTTTTTGAGCAGCAGCATGTCACAGCTTCCAGCAATCGCGGGACCCTCCTAAAAGTCGAATCTCCATTTAGCTGCTTTTTCAAAGATATAGCTCGTTAAGTTAGCTCTGTGTGGCCTCAATCAGACTGAAATTTGGCGAATTGTAGCCAGGGTTGTGATCCTTTCGTTCCAGACTGTGTCCAGAATTTGATGTTTTGAGCAGCAGCATGTCACTGCTTCCGGCAATCGCGGGATCCTCTTAAAAGTCGAATCTCCATAAAAGTTCCTTTTCAAATTTGAGCTCGTTAAGTTAGCTATGTGTGGCTTCAATCAGACTGAAATTTTGCGACTTGTAGCAAGGAATGTGATCATTTCCTTCCAGACTGTGTGGAGAATTTGATATTTTTTAGCAGCACCATGTCACAGCTTCCGGTAATCGCGGGACCCTCCTAAAAGTCGAATCTCCATTTAGGTTCTTTTTCAAAGATATAGCTCGTTAAGTTAGCTCTATGTGGCCTCAATCAGACTGAAATTTAGCGAATTGTAACCAGGGCAGTGTTCCTTTCGTTCCAGACTGTGTCGAGAATTTGATGTTTTTGAGCAGCAGCATGTCACAGCTTCCGGCAATCGCGGGACCCTCCTAAAAGTCGAATCTCCATTTAGGTTCTTTTTCAAAGTTGTAGCTCGTTAAGTTAGCTCCGTGTGGCCTCAATCAGACTGAAATTTGGCGAATCGTAGCCAGGGCTGTGATCCTTTCGTTCCAGACTGTGTCGAGAATTTGAGGTTTTTTGAGCAGCAGCATGTCACAGCTTCCGGCAATCGCGGGACCCTCCTAAAAGTCGAATCTCCATTTAGGTTCTTTTTCAAAGTTGTAGCTCGTTAAGTTAGCTCCGTGTGGCCTCAATCAGACTAAAATTTGGCGAATTGTAGCAAGGGTTGTGATCCTTTCGATCCAGACTGTGTCGAAAATTTGATGTTTTGAGCAGCAGCATGTCACAGCTTCCGGCAATCGCGGGACCCTCATAAAAGTCGAATCTCCATAAAAGTTCCGTTTCAAATTTGTAGCTCGTTAAGTTAGCTATGTGTGGCCTCAATCAGACTGCAATTTTGCGACTTGTAGCAAGGGATGTGATCCTTTCCTTCCAGACTGTGTTGAAAATTTGATATTTTTTAGCAGCACCATGTCTCAGCTTCCGGCAATCGCGGGACCCTCCTAAAAGTCGAATCTCCATTTAAGTTCTTTTTCAAAGATATAACTCGTTAAGTTAGCTCTGTGTGGCCTCAATCAGACTGGAATTTGCGAATTGTAGCCAGTTTTATGATCCTTTCGTTCCAGACTGTGTCGGGAATTTGATGTTTTTGAGCAACAGCATGTCACAGCTTCCGGCAATCGCGGGACCCTCCTAAAAGTCGAATCTCCATTTAGGTTCATTTTCAAAGTTGTAGCTCGTTAAGTTAGCTCCGTGCGGCCTCAATCAGACTAAAATTTCGCGACTTGTAGCCTGGGCTGTGATCCTTTCGTTCCAGACTATGTCGAGAATTCGATGTTTTTGAGCAGCAGCGTGTCACAGCTTCTGGCAATCGCGAGACCCTCTTAAAAGTCGAATCTCCATTTAGGTTCTTTTTCAAAGTTGTAGCTCATTAAGTTAGCTCAGTGTGGCCTCAATCAGACTGAAATTTCAGAACTTGTAGCCAGGGCTGTGTTGCTTTCATTGCAGACCGTGTTGAGAATTTTATGTTTTTGAGCAGCAACATGTCACAGCTTCCGGCAATCGCGGGACCCTCCTAAAAGTCGAATCTCCATTTAGGTTCTTTTTCAAAGTTGTAGATCGTTAAGTTAGCTCCGTGTGGCCTCAATCAGACTGAAATTTGGCGAATTGTAGCCAGGGCAGTGTTCCTTTCGTTCCAGACTGTGTCGAGAATTTGATGTTTTTGAGCAGCAGCATGTCACAGCTTTCGGCAATCGCGGGACCCTCCTAAAAGTCGAATCTCCTTTTAGGTTCTCTTTCAAAGTTTGT
>NC_080042.1:83921455-83979601 GCF_012489685.1 Lotus japonicus | reverse complement strand
CGAAAGAGAGTGGTATTTCCTGATTCGGATCTTTCCGAGTATCTATCCGCCAATCACATCAGCGTCGCTTTGAACGAGGGATCTCAGGAGTATTCTGTTTTGCTGAGCTTGGAGAGCAAAGGAACCCGGAAGTTGGCAGTATTCCAGTGGTAAGAGACTTTCCGGATGTTTTTCCTGGCGATGTACCTGGGTTGCCGCCTGTACGCGACATTGAATTTGCTATAGACATCGTACCAGGAACAGGGCCGATTTCGATTGCACCATATCGTATGGCACCTGCGGAGCTAGTGGAATTGAAGTCCCAACTCGAAGATTTCTGTCGAAGGGATTCATACGACCAAGCGTTTCACCTTGGGGAGCGCCGGTCTTATTGGTGAAGAAGAAGGACGGGAAGTCGAGATTATGTGTCGACTACCGACAATTGAACAAGGTAACCGTCAAGAATAGGTATCTGTTACCTAGAATTGACGATTTGATGGATCAACTACGAGGAGCTACAATATTCTCGAAGATCGACCTGAAGTCGGGTTATCATCAAATCAGAGTCAAGACCGAGGATATTCAGAAGACGGCATTCAGAACCCGTTATGGACACTATGAGTACTTAGTGATGCCATTTGGGGTGACAAATGCACCGGCAATATTCATGGCTTACATGAATATGACTTTCCATACATTCTTGGATCGATTCGTCGTGGTGGTTTATCGACGATATTTTGATCTACTCAAAAGAATGCTGAAGACCTTGAGGCAGCACTTGCGACAAGTTTACAAGTGCTGAGGGAGAAGGAGTTGTACGCCAATCCTTCTAAATGCGGAATTTTGGCTCGAAGAGGTAAAATTCTTAGGCCATGTGATCTATAAGGAGGGATAGAGGTGGACCCAACAAAGGTAGAGACCGTATTGTCATGGGAACGGCCAAAGACAGTGACTGAAATTAGAAGTTTTGTCGGTTTGGCGGGATACTATCGTAGCTTTATCGAGAATTTCGCAAAGATTGTTGGACCGTTGACTCAACTTACGAGAAAGGACCAACCTTTTGCATGGACTGAAGCGTGCGAAACTAGTTTTCAGACGATGAAGGAACGGTTGACGACGTCACCTGTACTCGTCTTACCGCAACCGGAGGAACCCTATGAGGTATACTGTGATGCTTCGCATCAAGGCTTGGGATGTGTGCTGATGCAACATCGGAAGGTGGTTGCTTATGCTTCGAGACAACTGAAGGTGCATGAGAAGAATTATCCAACTCATGACTTGGAGCTAGCTGCCCATCGTATTTGCGCTGAAGATTGGAGACATCACTTATATGGATGCAATTTCACCATATTTAGTGATCATAAGAGCTTGAAGTATTTGTTTGAGCAGAAGGAGCTGAACATGAGACAGCGTCGGTGGATGGAATTTCTCAAAGATTACGAGTTACTCTGCAATATCATCCTGGAAAGGCGAACGTTGTTGCTGATGCCTTGAGCAGGAAGATGCATATCTCGTCGATGATGGTAAAAGAGCTTGCAACTGCTGGAACAATTCCGAGACTTGAGCTTAGATGTGAGATTGTCTGAAGGAAGAGCTGAAGTTCGGGATGATCAGGATTGCCAACGGTTTGATGGAAGAAATCCGAGATCAACAGTTACAAGATGAGTTTCTGCTCGGAAAAAGAAATTTGGTAAGTCAAGGTAAAGACCCAGAATTCAAGGTAGGAAGTGACAACATCCTACGGTGCAAGGATAGGGTTTGTGTGCCTAACAACCCTGACTTGAGAAGATTGATTATGGATGAAGGTCACAAGAGCAAGTTAAGCATTCATCCTGGAATGAAAAAGATGTACCAGGACTTGAAGGTGAATTTTTGGTGGCCAGGATGAAAAGACAAGTGGCTGAGTATGTAGCTGCATGTTTGACATGTCAGAAGGCAAAGGTGGAGCATCAGAAGTCTTCAGGTATGCTACAAAGCTTAGATGTACCAGAGTGGAAGTGGGATAGCATATCGATGGATTTCGTCGTGGCTTTGCCGAGAACTCAGAGGGATACGATTCTATTTGGGTAATTGTGGATCGACTGACAAAGTCGGCTCATTTCGTACCTGTGAGGACTACGTACAATGTGGAGAAACTGTCTGAGATTTACATATCCGAGATTGTACGACTTCACGGAGTGCCGACAAGTATTGTATCCGATCGAGACCCGAAGTTTACATCACATTATTGGGGAGCTCTTCAAGAGGCTTTGGGACGAGGCTGAGATTAAGTTCTGCTTATCATCCGCAGACTGATGGACAGACTGAGAGGACTATTCAGTCGTTGGAGGATTTGCTCGAGCTTGCGTGTTAGACAACAAGGGCAGTTGGGATACCTTGTTACCATTGATTGAGTTCACCTACAATAACAGTTTTCATACGAGCATAGGTATGGCACCGTATGAGGCTTTGTATGGCCGCAAGTGTAGAACACCTTGTGTTGGTACCAAAATGGAGAAAATCTGTTGGTAGGACCGGAACTTCTGCAACAGACCACTGAGAAGATCAAGCAGATCAGAGAGAAGATGAGGACTTCTCAGAGTAGACAGAAGAGTTATGCTGATCAAAGGCGCAGGACTCTGGAATTCGAAGAAGGAGATCATGTATTTCTGAGAGTTACTCAAACGACGGGAGTTGGTCGAGCAATCAAGTCAAAGAAGCTTGCGCCCAAGTTTATTGGACCGTATCAGATCACTCGTCGAATTGGACCAGTCGCATATCAGATTGCACTACCTCCATTTCTATCAAACATTCATGATGTATTCCACGTGTCACAACTGAGGAAGTATATTGCGGATCCGACACATGTTATCGAGCTAGATGACATTGAGTTGAAGGATGATCTGTCTTTCGAGACACCGCCCAATTAGCATTGGTGACACTAGGATAAAACAGTTGAGAGGGAAAGAAATCGAGTTAGTAAAGGTCATATGGAATAAAGACACCGGTGATGCGACGTGGGAGCTGAAGGAGAAGATTCAAGAACAATATCCAGAACTATTTACTGACCCCTAAGTTTCGAGGTCGAAACTTTCTTTTTGGAGGGTAGTAATGTAAGGCCCTAGTTTTTCAGCTTATGCTAAGTGAATAAATTTCTTATTCACGATTAGGGTTGATGTAATGTGAAGGGAAACCTGAACAAAAGTTTATTAAATGAAATATATTTATGAAGGAGAAAGTTCAGGAAAAGTTGAAGAATTACATTATGATCGATAAAAGTTATAGCACGATCGTTTTACGCTTAACCTAGGTCAGAAACCCTAGTATATAGCTAGTTTCACTTTTAGGTACGATGGAAGTTAATTCCAAAAATCTTCAGAGAAATGTTAGAACTTCTTTTTTTCCATATATCATAATCGTTTCGAGGCGAAACTCTAGGATCTACGAACGTCCGATTCCAATCGTCGGAAGTTTGCCGAAACCGAAACCCTGGTATTTCAAAACCCTAGAATTTCTCGACAATGAAGACTTTTTCTATTCAGAGCTTCAAATGAATATTCTACACCGTACACCATTTCTCTTGATGATTTCAATCTTTCTTCAGAAGGAAGTTTTCCATTCCGACATTCGATGCAAAAAGCAACTTATCGGGTAAAATAGTTTTATACCGACTATGCTTTAGTGGCTAAAAATACAAAGAGACCTCTTTATAGTTTTGGAATTCTTTTGCCAAAACATATCTATTAATTCATGGAGAATGAAGCCGGAAAAATCAGATTCGCGAAACTTTCATTTTCCCGCGTTTTGCCAACCTCTATATATAGCCAAGAAAGGAAGAAAAACACAAATTCTCCTCCATTTTCTCTCCTCAAACCCGCGGCCAAGAACAAGGAAGAAGGAAGAAGAGTTTTTGTTCAATCCTTGCTTGATCGTCGATCAATCAGTTGCTGCTTCAAGGCTTCGAGGTATAGTCGCTAATCCTTACCTCCGATCGCTTTTTCCATAGCTTTTCTGTAGCCTTTTCTGAACTGATAGTTTATGGGTTTTTGCAAAACTATCCTGAATATTTCATTTCTGATTCTAAACCTCTTCCTTATGTGCCCAAGATCACTTCTGCCGGGTTAGATTTTCCGTTATGTCGCCAGAATTCCGCCGGAATCAATTTTAGCCTAAAATACCCATTTTTGTAGTTTTTGAAGTAAAGCTTCAACCTTTAGGCTGAAAACTATCGCCTTAGCTTAGTGCTAGTAGGATTAGTTGTCATGAACGTCGTTGGTGACGTCCCTGTCAAATTTTATTTTTGGGATTTCAGTTTTGAAAATCCTAAGTTAAAAATCATGACCAAAATACCCCTGCGACAGTTTTTGATCCGATAATTTTTCCGAGTTCAGAATACCCTTAGTTACGGCTAATGATAGCATAGAAACCAAGTTTGATCGAAGAAAAATCGAGCCCCACAATTACCAAAAGTGGCCGAACCCTATAGGGGGGGAGGAGGAAATTTCCTTTTCCGAAAACTTGTCCTTTCGCGCTAGTTTATCGTACCTTAGAGTATAGATTACTTCGAGCAACCTTAGTAAGTATCGATAGCTTAGTTTTCGATAGATTCTGATAGTGTTTCTGTGGTTTTACTTTAAAGGTGTTTTTGAGGATTTCTCTGAGGAACAACACTTTGAGGGCGAGGAAGCGCTAGTCGATCATTCTGGAGAACCTTCAGGTGAGGGCTTCTCACTGAATCTCTAGTTAATGCTTAGGGTCGATGTTTCGACATTGTTTACTGTTTATGCACTGGATTGTGTGTGATTGGAAAATGTTTTCTGAGGCTTCGGCTGACAATGTAGATGATTCATCTACTGAATGTTTTTGAGATTGACTTACATGCTATGTGCTATGTGGGTAATCTAGGATGTGTGGTGCATGCTTTATATGCTAAGTGCTAAGTGTTTATAATGAGATTTATTGATATATGACATGTTGTTGATTGTGATGATTTAAATATGCTTTGCCCTGGAATCTGAGATTCTGAATGGTGAGAATAGCGGGCAGGTCATGCCGATTTTATTTTGAGAGTTTTGAGCAAGTTTGATAGGACGAACGAGGTTCGGGCCTTAATTTTGTTTAGTGGATCGAGACATCCTCTGGAAGCGACTTGGGATTGGGAGATCCTGAAAATGTATAAGACTTGCGATAAGACAAAATGGAATCTATTTTATAAAGAAAACTCATAAGACCTTAAATAACCTCTAAATCTTTAAGTAATGATAACAACCGCGAAGGAAGGCATTGGAAGTCAAATCTTAATTTTGGAAAAACGAGGAGTGTCGTCGGATCCCAGCGTTGGGAAAGTTAAGAGGCTTCGAGTATGTAGATGTTGTGGTGCTGTTGGAGCAGCGTTTGTTGTGTGCTGTTGGAGCAGCTATTGTTGTTGTGCTATTGGAGCAGCTATGTTGTTGGGCTATCCTGGGGATAAGTCCGGGGAATTGATAGTTCCCGAGTATGTGATACTCTTGTGCTGTTGGAGCAGCTATGTGTTGTTGTGAAGTGTGTCTTTTGGTCGCAGAATCGACCGTTACCTTAGGGTAAGCTTTTAGAGACTTTAATTTGCCTAGAACACGTGGCGACGTGTCGAGTGAGATTCGGAGACGTCGTTTGACTAATCATCCTGCATACATGCAACATTAATGAGGTATTAACACAGGACGTACTCTGGACCTCGTCGGTTTCCAAAATGGTCATAAGACCCGGAATGCCGTGAAAGAGCGTTTGTAGACGTTTCTTGTAGCAGACCGAAATGGCAGACCTACGGGTTTACTGCTGATCTGACTACCCCTGTTGGTGTAAGAGGCACGCGGGCCGAAATGGTTCCACCGTGGCTGGTGTTAGGGCTGATCCGTTTGATGTCCATCCCTTTCCGGATTGCATATTGGTTGACTGGGTTAACCTGCATACATATCATGCAACATGCATACTAATGTAGTTGTTGAGTGTGATTGGTAATTGTTAAACCTATTTGGAACATGCTATCTGCTATTATTGTGTTTATGTTATTGTGGAACATGCAACCCTAGAAATGACATCTCTAGCTATAAGCCTAAGTGGCTATTTATTCTCTGTACCTATTGGGTTTATTATCTACATAGTTCTTTTGAGTTGACCCTCGCGTCTTCTGTGTGTGTTTTGGCGGACAACGCCTTTTGTCAGATGAATATTGCGGATAGGTTCACCATGGTCCACCCTTCGGGGGGGATCAGATATGAGATGATCGATCAGGACGACCCCGGGTCGTGGGTGGTTGACCCCGCGAGCCATCGAGCGACGTATTCGGGGCGTATCATGGAGGACCACGTAGATAGTGGAGGACTCTTGAGGTCAGAAGTACTGCGGAGATGCTCAGTCAGCTTCAACTTGCCACCGGGCGTTCACTGTGGACCAGGATTTGGAGGAGCACCACCACCACCGTTGTCTTCAGACGAGGAGGATCCCTCAGAGGAGATTCCAGTGGGAGTGCCTTCGGCAGGGTCTAGTGCACCCTCCGTTGCGATCATTGATGATCAGGGTTCGGGCCCTAAGCCCGTGAGTCCAGCATCGGAGCGCACTGCGGTTGCGAGGGGAGGACGGATAGGGTTGGTAGACTTGGTCGTTCTGGATTCGGATTCAGACGACGATCATGCTAGCACATAGTTTTGAGTGTTGGTATGAGCTCCTCGAGTTAGGATTAGCGTAGGAGTAGAGTTTTAGCTCTGACAGTCTTGCTTCTTTTGTTACTTAGGGGACAGGGTAGATCCGCCTATAGCTTTTTGTGTGGTTTCCTTACGGGAATCACAGAGAGTTGGTTGGACTTAGGAGGTCTTATTTTCAGGCCATTGGGTAAGCTGATTCTCAATTTTGAGGGATAGTGTTGCGGACACTTCACCTTTTATTCGGTTTGTACATATTGCCTACGGGCGCTACTCTTCTATTACCGTCACTGGAGGTTTACTCGTGACGAGGTTGCTACTTACAGCGGGGGCTGTTTATATATTGTGTTGGAACATGTTGCCTTGCATTTTGTCAAAACAACTGATTGTCGAAGCAGATGCCGTGGCATCTGACCTCGTGAAGCTAGGACATCAGTCCTCAGCTTGTGTTTCTGTTATGGGCCTTCTGAAGATTTGCTGAAGATATGTTTTTGAGTTACTTGAGGAGCAAGTAACTATTCCAAAAGGGTTTTAGTTGTTGGGTTGTTATTTGTTGAAACAATCTTTGTTAAAAGATTGATTTCTATCTTTACTTGTGCAATAAGAAACCGAATCTATCAAGATTGCGTTTTCAAATTGCTGTTATTGGAATCTGTTTCTTCAGCCCGTGCTAACCCTAAAGCCCATGCTACCGCTGCTGAAGTCTATAAAAGGATGAAGACCTAAAACGTGAAGATCACCGAAGCTGAAAGAGAGATTAAGAGTTTTAGGATTTGTTATTGTGCTTCGTCCTGTGTTAGTTGTGAATCTGTCTTTGCTCACTGATTCTATAAAGCAAAGAGAGGTTCTGTGTTGTTTGATTGCGTTCAAACTTTACTTGTTCATTGTGTTCACCAATCACTGTGGCAGTGATTGAGAGAAAGTGAGAGGGGCTCTCATACTTAGGTTGGGATTCTAAGTAGAAATACACTGGGTAGATTAGGAAGTGAACTATGAACTGAGTCTTTCATGAGTGTCTGTAATTCCTGAATCTTGAGATAGTGGATTTCCTTTCTTTGGGTGCAAACCCTCCAGACGTAGGTGAAAGTTTTCACTGAACTGGGTGAACAACTTCTGAGTGTTATTGTTTTGTTGTTAAGTTCTGTTTTATTGTTAAGCGATTGTCGAACCTCTTGTCTTAGCATCGTGCAGGACAATCGTATCAGAGGGAACCTGAATTACATATTGTATATTAGTTATTTTGCTTTTCGCATTTGGGTTTTATTTAATTCAGTCTTGTCTTAGTTATTATCGAAAAAAAAAAATATTCACGTTTTTCCGCATTAAGTTTACTTTTGGTTACTAAAGTGACGCCACCGAAATCGGGGTGTTACAGATTGAGGCCACACAGAGCTAACTTAACGAGCTATATCTTTGAAAAAGAACCTAAATGGAGATTCGACTTTTAGGAGGGTCCCGCGATTGCCGGAAGCTGTGACATGCTGCTGCTCAAAAACCTCAAATTCTCGACACAGTCTGGAACGAAAGGATCACAGCCTTGGCTACAATTCGAAAAATTTCAGTCTGATTGAGGCCACACGGAGCTAACTTAATGAGCTACAACTTTGAAAAAGAACCTAAATGGAGATTCTACTTTTAGGAGGGTCCCGCGATTGCCTGAAGCTGTGACATGCTGCTGCTCAAAAACATAAAATTCTCGACACAGTCTGGAACGAAAGGAACACTGCCCTGGCTACAATTCGCCAAATTTTAGTCTGATTGAGGCCACACGGAGCTAACTTAACGAGCTATATATTTGAAAAAGAACCTAAATGGAGATTCGACTTTTAAGAGGGTCCCGCGATTGCCAGAAGATGTGACACGCTGCTGCTCAAAAACATCGAATTCTCGACATAGTATGGAACGAAAGGATCACAGCCCTGGCTACAAGTCGCGAAATTTTAGTCTGATTGAGGTCGCATGGAGCTAACTTAACGAGCTATAACTTTGAAAAAGAACCTCAATGGAGATTCGACTTTTAGGAGGGTCCCGCGATTGCCGGAAGCTGTGACATGCTGTTGCTCAAAAACATCAAATTCCCGACACAGTCTGGAACGAAAGGATCACAAAACTAGCTACAATTCGCAAATTTCAGTCTAATTGAGGCCGCACGGAGCTAACTTAAAGAGCTATATCTTTGAAAAAGAACTTAAATGGAGATTCGACTTTTAGGAGAGTCCCGCGATTGCCGGAAGCTGTGACATGGTACTGCTAAAAAATATCAAATTCTCAACACAGTCTGGAAGGAAAAGATCACATCCCTTGCTACAAGTCGCAAAATTTCAGTCTGATTGAGGCCACACGTAGCTAATTTAACGAGCTACAAATTTGAAAAGGAACTTTTATGGAGATTCGACTTTTAAGAGGGTCCCGCGATTGCCGGAAGCTGTGACATGCTGCTGCTCAAAAACATCAAATTCTCGAAACAGTCTGGAACGAAAGTATCACAACCCGGGCTACAATTCGCAAATTTCAGTCTGATTGAGGCCACACGGAGCTAACTTAACGAGCTATATATTTGAAAAAGAACTTAAATGGAGATTCGACTTTTAGGAGGGTCCCGCGATTGTCAGAAGCTTTGACATGGTGCTGCTAAAAAATATCAAATTCTCAACACAGTCTGGAAGGAAAGGATCACATCCCTTGCTACAAGTCGCAAAATTTCAGTCTGATTGAGGCCACACATAGCTAACTTAACGAGCTACAAATTTGAAAAGGAACTTTTATGGAGATTCGAGTTTTAAGAGGGTCTCGCGATTGCCGGAAACTGTGACATGCTGCTGCTCAAAACATCAAATTCTCGACACAGTCTGGAACGAAAGGATCACAACCCTTGCTACAATTCGCCAAATTTCAGTCTTATTGAGGCCACACGGAGCTAACTTAATGAGCTACAACTTTGAAAAAGAACCTAAATGGAGATTCGACTTTTAAGAGGGTCCCGCGATTGCCGGAAGCTGTGACATGCTGCTGCTAAAAAACATCAAATTCTCGACACAGTCTGGAACGAAAAGAACACAGCCCTGGCTACAAGTTCTGAAATTTCAGTCTGATTGAGGCCACACTGAGCTAACTTAATGAGCTACGACTTTGAAAAAGAACCTAAATGGAGATTTGACTTTTAAGAGGGTCCCGCGATTGCCGGAAGCTGTGACACGCTGCTGCTCAAAAACTTCGAATTCTCGACATAGTCTGGAACGAAAGGATCACAGCCCTGGCTACAAGTCGCGAAATTTTAGTCTGATTGAGGCCGCACAGAGCTAACTTAACGAGCTACAACTTTGAAAAAGAACCTCAATGGAGATTCGACTTTTCCGCGATGGCCGAAGCTGTGACATGCTGCTGCTCAAAAACATAAAATTCTCAACACAGTCTGGAATGAAAGGAACACAGCCCTTGCTACAAGTCGCAAAATTTCAGTCTGATTGAGGCCACACTGAGCTAACTTAATGAGCTACAACTTTGAAAAAGAACCTAAATGGAGATTCGACTTTTAAGAGGGTCCCGCGATTGCCGGAAGCTGTGGAACGCTGCTGCTCAAAAACATCGAATTCTCGACATAGTATGGAACGAAAGGATCACAGCCCTGGCTACAAGTCGCGAAATTTTAGTCTGATTGAGGCCGCACGGAGCTAACTTAACGAGCTACAACTTTGAAAAAGAACCTCAATGGAGATTCGACTTTTAGGAGGGTCCCGCGATTGCCGGAAGCTGTGACATGCTCTTGCTCAAAAACATCAAATTCCCGACACAGTCTGGAACGAAAGGATCCCAAAACTGGCTACAATTCGCAAATTTCAATCTGATTGAGGCCACACGGAGCTAACTTAACGAGCTATATATTTGAAAAAGAACCTAAATGGAGATTTGACTTTTAAGAGGGTCCCGCGATTGCCGGAAGCTGTGACACGCTGCTGCTCAAAAACATCGAATTCTCGACATAGTCTGGAACGAAAGGATCACAGCCCTGGCTACAAGTCGCGAAATTTTAGTCTGATTGAGGCCGCACAGAGCTAACTTAACGAGCTACAACTTTGAAAAAGAACCTCAATGGAGATTCGACTTTTCTGCGATGGCCGAAGCTGTGACATGCTGCTGCTCAAAAACATAAAATTCTCAACACAGTCTGGAATGAAAGGAACACAGCCCTTGCTACAAGTCGCAAAATTTCAGTCTGATTGAGGCCACACTGAGCTAACTTAATGAGCTACAACTTTGAAAAAGAACCTAAATGGAGATTCGACTTTTAAGAGGGTCCCGCGATTGCCGGAAGCTGTGGAACGCTGCTGCTCAAAAACATCGAATTCTCGACATAGTATGGAACGAAAGGATCACAGCCCTGGCTACAAGTCGCGAAATTTTAGTCTGATTGAGGCCGCACGGAGCTAACTTAACGAGCTATAACTTTGAAAAAGAACCTCAATGGAGATTCGACTTTTAGGAGGGTCCCGCGATTGCCGGAAGCTGTGACATGCTGTTGCTCAAAAACATCAAATTCCCGACACAGTCTGGAACGAAAGGATCACAAAACTAGCTACAATTCGCAAATTTCAGTCTAATTGAGGCCGCACGGAGCTAACTTAAAGAGCTATATCTTTGAAAAAGAACTTAAATGGAGATTCGACTTTTAGGAGAGTCCCGCGATTGCCGGAAGCTGTGACATGGTACTGCTAAAAAATATCAAATTCTCAACACAGTCTGGAAGGAAAGGATCACATCCCTTGCTACAAGTCGCAAAATTTCAGTCTGATTGAGGCCACACGTAGCTAATTTAACGAGCTACAAATTTGAAAAGGAACTTTTATGGAGATTCGAATTTTAAGAGGGTCCCGCGATTGCCGGAAGCTGTGACATGCTGCTGCTCAAAAACATCAAATTCTCGACACAGTCTGGAACGAAAGTATCACAACCCGGGCTACAATTCGCAAATTTCAGTCTGATTGAGGCCACACGGAGCTAACTTAACGAGCTATATATTTGAAAAAGAACTTAAATGGAGATTCGACTTTTAGGAGGGTCCCGCGATTGTCAGAAGCTTTGACATGGTGCTGCTAAAAAATATCAAATTCTCAACACAGTCTGGAAGGAAAGGATCACATCCCTTGCTACAAGTCGCAAAATTTCAGTCTGATTGAGGCCACACATAGCTAACTTAACGAGCTACAAATTTGAAACGGAACTTTTATGGAGATTCGAGTTTTAAGAGGGTCTCGCGATTGCCGGAAACTGTGACATGCTGCTGCTCAAAACATCAAATTCTCGACACAGTCTGGAACGAAAGGATCACAACCCTTGCTACAATTCGCCAAATTTCAGACTTATTGAGGCCACACGGAGCTAACTTAATGAGCTACAACTTTGAAAAAGAACCTAAATGGAGATTCGACTTTTAAGAGGGTCCCGCGATTGCCGGAAGCTGTGACATGCTGCTGCTAAAAAACATCAAATTCTCGACACAGTCTGGAACGAAAAGAACACAGCCCTGGCTACAAGTTCTGAAATTTCAGTCTGATTGAGGCCACACTGAGCTAACTTAATGAGCTACGACTTTGAAAAAGAACCTAAATGGAGATTTGACTTTTAAGAGGGTCCCGCGATTGCCGGAAGCTGTGACACGCTGCTGCTCAAAAACATCGAATTCTCGACATAGTCTGGAACGAAAGGATCACAGCCCTGGCTACAAGTCGCGAAATTTTAGTCTGATTGAGGCCGCACAGAGCTAACTTAACGAGCTACAACTTTGAAAAAGAACCTCAATGGAGATTCGACTTTTCCGCGATGGCCGAAGCTGTGACATGCTGCTGCTCAAAAACATAAAATTCTCAACACAGTCTGGAATGAAAGGAACACAGCCCTTGCTACAAGTCGCAAAATTTCAGTCTGATTGAGGCCACACTGAGCTAACTTAATGAGCTACAACTTTGAAAAAGAACCTAAATGGAGATTCGACTTTTAAGAGGGTCCCGCGATTGCCGGAAGCTGTGACATGCTGCTGCTCAAAAACATCAAATTCTCGACACAGTCTGGAACGAAAGGATCACAACCCTTGCTACAATTCGCAAATTTCAGTCTTATTGAGGCCACACGGAGCTAACTTAACGAGCTATATATTTGAAAAAGAACTTAAATGGAGATTCGACTTTTAGGAGGGTCCCGCGATTGCCGGAATCTGTGACATGGTGCTGCAAAAAAATATCAAATACTCAACACAGTCTGGAAGGAAAGGATCACATCCCTAGCTACAAGTCGCAAAATTTCAGTCTGATTGAGGCCACACATAGCTAACTTAACGAGCTACAAATTTGAAAAGGAACTTTTATGGAGATTCGACTTTTAAGAGGGTACCGCGATTGCCGGAAGCTGTGACATGCTGCTGCTCAAAAACATCAAATTCTCGACACAGTCTGGAACGAAAGGATCATAACCCTAGCTACAGTTCGCAAATTTCAGTCTGATTGAGGCCACACGGAGCTAACTTAACGAGCTATATATTTGAAAAAGAACTTAAATGGAGATTCGACTTTTAGGAGGGTCCCGCGATTGCCGGAAGCTGTGACATGGTGCTGCTAAAAAATATCAAATACTCAACACAGTCTGGAAGGAAAGGATCACATCCCTAGCTACAAGTCGCAAAATTTCAGTCTGATTGAGGCCACACATAGCTAACTTAACGAGCTACAAATTTGAAAAGGAACTTTTATGGAGATTCGACTTTTAAGAGGGTACCGCGATTGCCGGAAGCTGTGACATGCTGCTGCTCAAAAACATCAAATTCTCGACACAGTCTGGAACGAAAGGATCATAACCCTGGCTACAATTCGCAAATTTCAGTCTGATTGAGGCCACACGGAGCTAACTTAACGAGCTATATCTTTGAAAAAGAACTTAAATGGAGATTCGACTTTTAGGAGGGTCCCGCGATTGCCGGAAGCTGTGACATGGTGCTGCTAAAAAATATCAAATTCTCAACACAGTCTGGAAGGAAAGGATCACATCCCTAGCTACAAGTCGCAAAATTTCAGTCTGATTGAGGCCACACATAGCTAACTTAACGAGCTACAAATTTGAAACGGAACTTTTATGGAGATTCGACTTTTAAGAGGGTACCGCGATTGCCGGAAGCTGTGACATGCTGCTGCTCAAAAACATCAAATTCTCGACACAGTCTGGAACGAAAGGATCATAACCCTAGCTATAGTTCGCAAATTTCAGTCTGATTGAGGCCACACGGAGCTAACTTAACGAGCTATATATTTGAAAAAGAACTTAAATGGAGATTCGACTTTTAGGAGGGTCCCGCGATTGCCGGAAGCTGTGACATGGTGCTGCTAAAAAATATCAAATACTCAACACAGTCTGGAAGGAAAGGATCACATCCCTAGCTACAAGTCGCAAAATTTCAGTCTGATTGAGGCCACACATAGCTAACTTAACGAGCTACAAATTTGAAAAGGAACTTTTATGGAGATTCGACTTTTAAGAGGGTACCGCGATTGCCGGAAGCTGTGACATGCTGCTGCTCAAAAACATCAAATTCTCGACACAGTCTGGAACGAAAGGATCATAACCCTGGCTACAATTCGCAAATTTCAGTCTGATTGAGGCCACACGGAGCTAACTTAACGAGCTATATCTTTGAAAAAGAACTTAAATGGACATTCGACTTTTAGGAGGGTCCCGCGATTGCCGGAAGCTGTGACATGGTGCTGCTAAAAAATATCAAATTCTCAACACAGTCTGGAAGGAAAGGATCACATCCCTAGCTACAAGTCGCAAAATTTCAGTCTGATTGAGGCCACACATAGCTAACTTAACGAGCTAAAAATTTGAAAAGGAACTTTTATGGAGATTCGACTTTTAAGAGGGTACCGCGATTGCCGGAAGCTGTGACATGCTGCTGCTCAAAAACATCAAATTCTCGACACAGTCTGGAACGAAAGGATCATAACCCTGGCTACAATTCGCAAATTTCCGTCTGATTGAGGCCACACAGAGCTAACTTAACGAGCTATATATTTGAAAAAGAACTTAAATGGAGATTCGACTTTTAGGAGGGTCCCGCGATTGCCGGAAGCTGTGACATGGTGCTGCTAAAAAATATCAAATTCTCAACACAGTCTGGAAGGAAAGGATCACATCCCTAGCTACAAGTCGCAAAATTTCAGTCTGATTGAGGCCACACATAGCTAACTTAACGAGCTACAAATTTGAAAAGGAACTTTTATGGAGATTCGACTTTTAAGAGGGTACCGCGATTGCCGGAAGCTGTGACATGCTGCTGCTCAAAAACATCAAATTCTCGACACAGTCTGGAATGAAAGGATCATAACCCTGGCTACAATTCGCAAATTTCAGTCTGATTGAGGCCACACGGAGCTAACTTAACGAGCTATATCTTTGAAAAAGAACTTAAATGGAGATTCGACTTTTAGGAGGGTCCCGCGATTGCCGGAAGCTGTGACATGGTGCTGCTAAAAAATATCAAATACTCAACACAGTCTGGAAGGAAAGGATCACATCCCTAGCTACAAGTCGCAAAATTTCAGTCTGATTGAGGCCACACATAGCTAACTTAACGAGCTACAAATTTGAAAAGGAACTTTTATGGAGATTCGACTTTTAAGAGGGTACCGCGATTGCCGGAAGCTGTGACATGCTGCTGCTCAAAAACATCAAATTCTCGACACAGTCTGGAACGAAAGGATCATAACCCTGGCTACAATTCGCAAATTTCAGTCTGATTGAGGCCACACGGAGCTAACTTAACGAGCTATATATTTGAAAAAGAACTTAAATGGAGATTCGACTTTTAGGAGGGTCCCGCGATTGCCGGAAGCTGTGACATGTGCTGCTAAAAAATATCAAATTCTCAACACAGTCTGGAAGGAAAGGATCACATCCCTTGCTACAAGTCGCAAAATTTCAGTCTGATTGAGGCCACACATAGCTAACTTAACGAGCTCAAATTTGAAAAGGAACTTTTATGGAGATTCGACTTTTAAGAGGGTCCCGCGATTGCCGGAAGCTGTGACATTCTGCTGCTTAAAACATCAAATTCTCGACACAGTCTGGAACGAAAGGACCACAACCCTGGCTACAATTCGCCAAATTTCAGTCTGATTGAGACCACACAGAGCTAACTTAATGAGCTATATCTTGGAAAAAGAACCTAAATGGAGATTCGACTTGTAGGAGGGTCCCGCGATTGCCGGAAGCTGTGACATGCTGCTGCTCAAAAACCTCAAATTCTCGACACAGTCTGGAACGAAAGGATCACAGCCCTGGCTACTATTCGAAAAATTTCAGTCTGATTGAGGCCACACGGAGCTAACTTAATGAGCTACAACTTTGAAAAAGAACCAAAATGGAGATTCGACTTTTAGGAGGGTCCCGCGATTGCCTGAAGCTGTGACATGCTGCTGCTCAAAAACATCAAATTCTCGACACAGTCTGGAACGAAAGGAACACTGCCCTGGCTACAATTCGCCAAATTTTAGTCTGATTGAGGCCACACGGAGCTAACTTAACGAGCTACAACTTTGAAAAAGAACCTAAATGGAGATTCGACTTTTCCGCGATGGCCGGAAGCTGTGACATGCTGCTGCTCAAAAACATAAAATTCTCAACACGGTCTGGAATGAAAGGAACTCAGCCCTTGCTACAAGTCGCAAAATTTAAGTCTGATTGAGGCCACACTGAGCTAATTTAATGAGCTACAACTTTGAAAAAGAACCTAAATGGAGATTCGACTTTTAAGAGGGTCCCGCGATTGCCGGAAGCTGTGACACGCTGCTGCTCAAAAACATCGAATTCTCGACACAGTATGGAACGAAAGGATCACAGCCCTGGCTACAAGTCGCGAAATTTTAGTCTGATTGAGGCCGCACGGAGCTAACTTAACGAGCTACAACTTTGAAAAAGAACCTCAATGGAGATTCGACTTTTAGGAGGGTCCCGCGATTGCCGGAAGCTGTGACATGGTGCTGCTAAAAAATATCAAATTCTCGACACAGTCTGGAAGGAAAGGATCACATCCCTTGCTACAAGTCGCAAAATTTCAGTCTGATTGAGGCCACACATAGCTAACTTAACGAGCTACAAATTTGAAAAGGAACTTTTATGGAGATTCGACTTTTAAAAGGGTCCCGCGATTGCCGAAGCTGTGACATGCTGCTGCTCAAAAACATCAATTTCTCGACACAGTTTGGAACGAAAGGATCACAACCCTGGCTACAATTCGCAAATTTCAGTCTGATTGAGGCCACACAGAGCTAACTTAACGAGCTATATCTTTGAAAAAGAACTTAAATGGAGATTCTACTTTTAGGAGGGTCCCGCGATTGCCGGAAGCTGTGACATGGTGCTGCTAAAAAATATCAAATTCTCCACACAGTCTGGAAGGAAAGGATCACATCCCTTGCTACAAGTCACAAAATTTCAGTCTGATTGAGGCCACACATAGCTAACTTAACGAGCTCAAATTTGAAAAGGAACTTTTATGGAGATTCAATTTTTAAGAGGGTCCCGCGATTGCCGGAAGCTGTGACATGCTGCTGCTCAAAACATCAAATTCTTGACACAGTCTGGAACGAAAGGATCACAACCCTTGCTACAATTCGCCAAATTTCAGTCTGATTGAGGCCACACGGAGCTAACTTAATGAGCTACAACTTTGAAAAAGAACCTAAATGGAGATTCGACTTTTAAGAGGGTCCCGCGATTGCCGGAAGCTGTGACATGCTGCTGCTCAAAAACATCAAATTCTCGACACAGTATGGAACGAAAGGATCACAGCCCTGGCTACAAGTCGCGAAATTTTAGTCTGATTGAGGCCGCACGGAGCTAACTTAACGAGCTACAACTTTGAAAAAGAACCTCAATGGAGATTCGACTTTTAGGAGGGTCCCGCGATTGCCGGAAGCTGTGACATGCTGTTGCTCAAAAACATCAAATTCCCGACACAGTCTGGAACGAAAGGATCCCAAAACTGGCTACAATTCGCAAATTTCAGTCTGATTGAGGCCACACGGAGCTAACTTAACGAGCTATATATTTGAAAAAGAACTTAAATGGAGATTCGACTTTTAGGAGGGTCCCGCGATTGCCGGAAGCTGTGACATGGTGCTTCTAAAAAATATCAAATTCTCAACACAGTCTAGAAGGAAAGGATCACATCCCTTGCTACAAGTCGCAAAATTTCAGTCTGATTGAGGCCACACCTAGCTAACTGAACGAGCTACAAATTTGAAAAGGAACTTTTATGGAGATTCGACTTTTAAAAGGGTCCCGCGATTGCCGGAAGCTGTGACATGCTGCTGCTCAAAAACATCAGTTTCTCGACACAGTTTGGAACGAAAGGATCACAACCCTGGCTACAATTCGCAAATTTCAGTCTGATTGAGGCCACACGGAGCTAACTTAACGAGCTATATATTTGAAAAAGAACTTAAATGGAGATTCGACTTTTAGGAGGGTCCCGCGATTGCCGGAAGCTGTGACATGGTGCTGCTAAAAAATATCAAATTCTCAACACAGTCTGGAAGGAAAGGATCACATCCCTTGCTACAAGTCGCAAAATTTCAGTCTGATTGAGGCCACACATAGCTAACTTAACGAGCTACAAATTTGAAAAGGAACTTTTATGGAGATTCGACTTTTAAAAGGGTCCCGCGATTGCCGGAAGCTGTGACATGCTGCTGCTCAAAAACATCAATTTCTCGACACAGTTTGGAACGAAAGGATCACAACCCTGGCTACAATTCGCAAATTTCAGTCTGATTGAGGCCACACAGAGCTAACTTAACGAGCTATATCTTTGAAAAAGAACTTAAATGGAGATTCTACTTTTAGGAGGGTCCCGCGATTGCCGGAAGCTGTGACATGGTGCTGCTAAAAAATATCAAATTCTCCACACAGTCTGGAAGGAAAGTATCACATCCCTTGCTACAAGTCACAAAATTTCAGTCTGATTGAGGCCACACATAGCTAACTTAACGAGCTCAAATTTGAAAAGGAACTTTTATGGAGATTCGACTTTTAAGAGGGTCCCGCGATTGCCGGAAGCTGTGACATGCTGCTGCTCAAAACATCAAATTCTCGACACAGTCTGGAACGAAAGGATCACAACCCTTGCTACAATTCGCCAAATTTCAGTATGATTGAGGCCACACGGAGCTAACTTAATGATCTACAACTTTGAAAAAGAACCTAAATGGAGATTCGACTTTTAAGAGGGTCCCGCGATTGCCGGAAGCTGTGACATGCTGCTGCTCAAAAACATCGAATTCTCGACATTGTCTGGAACGAAAGGATCCCAGCCCTGGCTACAAGTCGCGAAATTTTAGTCTGATTGAGGCCGCACGGAGCTAGCTTAACGAGCTACAACTTTGAAAAAGAACCTCAATGGAGATTCGACTTTTAGGAGGGTCCCGCGATTGCCGGAAGCTGTGACATGCTGTTGCTCAAAAACATCAAATTCCCGACACAGTCTGGAACGAAAGGATCACAAAACTGGCTACAATTCGCAAATTTCAGTCTGATTGAGGCCACACATAGCTAACTTAACGAGCTACAAATTTGAAAAGGAACTTTTATGGAGATTCGACTTTTAAGAGGGTCCCGCGATTGCCGGAAGCTGTGATATGCTACTGCTCAAAAACATCAAATTCTCGACACAGTCTGGAACGAAAGGATCACAACCCTGGCTACAATTCGCAAATTTCAGTCTGATTGAGGCCACACGGAGCTAACTTAACGAGCTATATCTTTGAAAAAGAACTTAAATGGAGATTCGACTTTTAGGAGGGTCCCGCGATTGCCGGAAGCTGTGACATGGTGCTGCTAAAAAATATCAAATACTCAACACAGTCTGGAAGGAAAGGATCACATCCCTTGCTACAAGTCGCAAAATTTCAGTCTGATTGAGGCCACACATAGCTAACTTAACGAGCTACAAATTTGAAAAGGAACTTTTATGGAGATTCGACTTTTAAGAGGGTCCCGCGATTGCCGGAAGCTGTGACATGCTGCTGCTCAAAAACATCAAATTCTCGACACAGTCTGGAACGAAAGGATCACAACCCTGGCTACAATTCGCAAATTTCAGTCTGATTGAGGCCACACGGAGCTAACTTAACGAGCTATATCTCTGAAAAAGAACTTAAATGGAGATTCGACTTTTAGGAGGGTCCCGCGATTGCCGGAAGCTGTGACATGGTGCTGCTAAAAAATATCAAATTCTCAACACAGTCTGGAAGGAAAGGATCACATCCCTAGCTACAAGTCGCAAAATTTCAGTCTGATTAAGGCCACACATAGCTAACTTAACGAGCTACAAATTTGAAAAGGAACTTTTATGAAGATTCGACTTTTAAGAGGGTCCCGCGATTGCCGGAAGCTGTGACATGCTGCTGCTCAAAAACATCAAATTCTCGACACAGTCTGGAACGAAAGGATCACAACCCTGGCTACAATTCGCAAATTTCAGTCTGATTGAGGCCACACGGAGCTAACTTAACGAGCTATATATTTGAAAAAGAACTTAAGTGGAGATTCGACTTTTAGGAGGGTCCCGCGATTGCCGGAAGCTGTGACATGGCGCTGCTAAAAAATATCAAATTCTCAACACAGTCTGGAAGGAAAGGATCACATCCCTTGCTACAAGTCGCAAAATTTCAGTCTGATTGAGGCCACACATAGCTAACTTAACGAGCTAAAATTTGAAAAGGAACTTTTATGGAGATTCGACTTTTAAGAGGGTCCCGCGATTGCCGGAAGCTGTGACATTCTGCTGCTTAAAACATCAAATTCTCGACACAGTCTGGAACGAAAGGATCACAGCCCTGGCTACTATTCGAAAAATTTCAGTCTGATTGAGGCCACACGGAGCTAACTTAATGAGCTACAACTTTGAAAAAGAACCAAAATGGAGATTCGACTTTTAGGAGGGTCCCGCGATTGCCTGAAGCTGTGACATGCTGCTGCTCAAAAACATCAAATTCTCGACACAGTCTGGAACGAAAGGAACACTGCCCTGGCTACAATTCGCCAAATTTTAGTCTGATTGAGGCCACACGGAGCTACCTTAACGAGCTACAACTTTGAAAAAGAACCTAAATGGAGATTCGACTTTTCCGCGATGGCCGGAAGCTGTGACATGCTGCTACTCAAAAACATAAAATTCTCAACACGGTCTGGAATGAAAGGAACACAGCCCTTGCTACAAGTCCTAAAATTTAAGTCTGAATGAGGCCACACTGAGCTAATTTAATGAGCTACAACTTTGAAAAAGAACCTAAATGGAGATTCGACTTTTAAGAGGGTCCCGCGATTGCCGGAAGCTGTGACACGCTGCTGCTCAAAAACATCGAATTCTCGACATAGTATGGAACGAAAGGATCACAGCCCTGGCTACAAGTCGCGAAATTTTAGTCTGATTGAGGCCGCACGGAGCTAACTTAACGAGATACAACTTTGAAAAAGAACCTCAATGGAGATTCGACTTTTAGGAGGGTCCCGCGATTGCCGGAAGCTGTGACATGCTGTTGCTCAAAACCATCAAATTCCCGACACAGTCTGGAACGAAAGGATCCCAAAACAGGCTACAATTCGCAAATTTCGGTCTGATTGAGGCCACACGGAGCTAACTTAACGAGCTATATATTTGAAAAAGAACTTAAATCGAGGATCGACTTTTAGGAGGGTCCCGCGATTGCCGGAAGCTGTGACATGGTGCTGCTAAAAAATATCAAATTCTCAACACAGTCTGGAAAGAAAGGATCACATCCCTTGCTACAAGTCGCAAAATTTCAGTCTGATTGAGGCCACACATAGCTAACTTAACGAGCTACAAATTTGAAAAGGAACTTTTAGGGAGATTCGACTTTTAAGAGGGTCCCGCGATTGCCGGAAGCTGTGACATGCTGCTGCTCAAAACATCAAATTCTCGACACAGTCTGGAACGAAAGGATCACAACCCTTGCTACAATTCGCCAAATTTCAGTCTGATTGAGGCCACACGGAGCTAACTTAATGAGCTACAACTTTGAAAAAGAACCTAAATGGAGATTCGACTTTTAAGAGGGTCCCGCGATTGCCGGAAGCTGTGACATGCTGCTGCTCAAAAACATCAAATTCTCGACACAGTCTGGAACGAAAGGATCCCAAAACTGGCTACAATTCGCAAATTTCGGTCTGATTGAGGCCACACGGAGCTAACTTAACGAGCTATATATTTGAAAAAGAACTTAAATGGAGATTCGACTTTTAGGAGGGTCCCGCGATTGCCGGAAGCTGTGACATGGTGCTGCTAAAAAATATCAAATTCTCAACACAGTCTGGAAAGAAAGGATCACATCCCTTGCTACAAGTCGCAAAATTTCAGTCTAATTGAGGCCACACCTAGCTAACTTAACGAGCTACAAATTTGAAACGGAACTTTTATGGAGATTCGACTTTTAAGAGGGTCCCGCGATTGCCGGAAGCTGTGACATGCTGCTGCTCAAAAACATCAGTTTCTCGACACAGTTTGGAACGAAAGGATCACAACCCTGGCTACAATTCGCAAATTTCGGTCTGATTGAGGCCACACGGAGCTAACTTAACGAGCTATATATTTGAAAAAGAACTTAAATGGAGATTCGACTTTTAGGAGGGTCCCGCGATTGCCGGAAGCTGTGACATGGTGCTGCTAAAAAATATCAAATTCTCAACACAGTCTGGAAAGAAAGGATCACATCCCTTGCTACAAGTCGCAAAATTTCAGTCTAATTGAGGCCACACCTAGCTAACTTAACGAGCTACAAATTTGAAACGGAACTTTTATGGAGATTCGACTTTTAAGAGGGTCCCGCGATTGCCGGAAGCTGTGACATGCTGCTGCTCAAAAACATCAGTTTCTCGACACAGTTTGGAACGAAAGGATCACAACCCTGGCTACAATTCGCAAATTTCAGTCTGATTGAGGCCACACGGAGCTAACTTAACGAGCTATATCTTTGAAAAAGAACTTAAATGGAGATTCGACTTTTAGGAGGGTCCCGCGATTGCCGGAAGCTGTGACATGGTGCTGCTAAAAAATATCAAATTCTCCACACAGTCTGGAAGGAAAGGATCACATCCCTTGTAACAAGTCACAAAATTTCAGTCTGATTGAGGCCACACATAGCTAACTTAACGAGCTCAAATTTGAAAAGGAACTTTTATGGAGATTCGACTTTTAAGAGGGTCTCGCGATTGCCGGAAGCTGTGACATGCTGCTGCTCAAAACATCAAATTCTCGACATAGTCTGGAACGAAAGGATCACAACCCTTGCTACAATTCGCCAAATTTCAGTCTGATTGAGGCCACACGGAGCTAACTTAATGAGCTACAACTTTGAAAAAGAACCTAAATGGAGATTCGACTTTTAAGAGGGTCCCGCGATTGCCGGAAGCTGTGACATGCTGCTGCTCAAAAACATCAAATTCTCGACACAGTCTGGAACGAAAGGAACATTGCCCTGGCTACAAGTTCTGAAATTTCAGTCTGATTGAGGCCACACTGAGCTAACTTAACGAGCTATATATTTGAAAAAGAACTTAAATGGAGATTCGACTTTTAGGAGGGTCCCGCGATTGTCGGAAGCTGTGACATGGTGCTGCTAAAAAATATCAAATTCTCAACACAGTCTGGAAGGAAAGGATCACATCCCTTGCTACAAGTCGCAAAATTTCAGTCTAATTGAGGCCACACATAGCTAACTTAACGAGCTACAAATTTGAAAAGGAACTTTTATGGAGATTCGACTTTTAAGAGGGTCCCGCGATTGCCGGAAGCTGTGACATGCTGCTGCTCAAAAACATCAGTTTCTCGACACAGTTTGGAACGAAAGGATCACAACCCTAGCTACAATTCGCAAATTTCAGTCTGATTGAGGCCACACAGAGCTAACTTAACGAGCTATATCTTTGAAAAAGAACTTAAATGGAGATTCGACTTTTAGGAGGGTCCCGCGATTGCCGGAAGCTGTGACATGGTGCTGCTAAAAAATATCAAATTCTCTACACAGTCTGGAAGGAAAGGATCACATCCCTTGCTACAAGTCACAAAATTTCAGTCTGATTGAAGCCACACATAGCTAACTTAACGAGCTCAAATTTGAAAAGGAACTTTTATGGAGATTCGACTTTTAAGAGGGTCCCGCGATTGCCGGAAGCTGTGACATGCTGCAGCTCAAAACATCAAATTCTCGACACAGTCTGGAACGAAAGGATCACAACCCTGGCTACAATTCGCCAAATTTCAGTCTGATTGAGGCCACACAGAGCTAACTTAACGAGCTATATCTTTGAAAAAGAACCTAAATGGAGATTCGACTTTTAGGAGGGTCCCGCAATTGCCGGAAGCTGTGACATGCTGCTGCTCAAAAACATCAAATTCTCGACACAGTATGGAACGAAAGGAACACTGCCCTGGCTACAAGTTCTGAAATTTCAGTCTGATTGAGGCCACACTGAGCTAACTTAATGAGCTACAACTTTGAAAAAGAACCTAAATGGAGATTTGACTTTTAAGAGGGTCCCGCGATTGCCGGAAGCTGTGACACGCTGCTGCTCAAAAACATCGAATTCTCGACATAGTCTGGAACGAAAGGATCACAGCCCTGGCTACAAGTCGCGAAATTTTAGTCTGATTGAGGCCGCACGGAGCTAACTTAACGAGCTACAACTTTGAAAAAGAACCTCAATGGAGATTCGACTTTTAGGAGGGTCCCGCGATTGCCGGAAGCTGTGACATGCTGTTGCTCAAAAACATCAAATTCCCGACACAGTCTGGAATGAAATGATCACAAAACTGGCAACAATTCGCAAATTTCTGTCTGATTGAGGCCACACGGAGCTAACTTAACGAGCTATATCTTTGAAAAAGAACTTAAATGGAGATTCGAGTTTTAGGAAGGTCCCGCGATTGCCGGAAGCTGTGACATGGTGCTGCTAAAAAATATCAAATTCTCAACACAGTCTGGAAGGAAAGGATCACATCCCTTGCTACAAGTCGCAAAATTTCAGTCTGATTGAGGCCACACATAGCTAACTTAACGAGCTACAAATTTGAAAAGGAACTTTTAGGGAGATTCGACTTTTAAGAGGGTCCCGCGATTGCCGGAAGCTGTGACATGCTGCTGCTCAAAAACATCAAATTCTCGACACAGTCTGGAACGAAAGGATCACAATCCTGGCTACAATTCGCAAATTTCAGTCTGATTGAGGCCACACGGAGCTAACTTAACGAGCTATATCTTTGAAAAAGAACTTAAATGGAGATTCGACTTTTAGGAGGGTCCCGCGATTGCCGGAAGCTGTGACATGGTGCTGCTAAAAAATATCAAATTCTCCACACAGTCTGGAAGGAAAGGATCACATCCCTTGCTACAAGTCACAAAATTTCAGTCTGATTGAGGCCACACATAGCTAACTTAACGAGCTCAAATTTGAAAAGGAACTTTTATGGAGATTCGACTTTTAAGAGGGTCTAGCGATTGCCGGAAGCTGTGACATGCTGCTGCTCAAAACATCAAATTCTCGACACAGTCTGGAACGAAAGGATCACAACCCTGGCTACAATTCGCCAAATTTCAGTCTGATTGAGGCCACACAGAGCTAACTTAACGAGCTATATCTTTGAAAAAGAACCTAAATGGAGATTCGACTTTTAGTAGGGTCCCGCGATTGCCGGAAGCTGTGACATGCTGCTGCTCAAAAACATCAAATTCTCGACACAGTATGGAACGAAAGGAACACTGCCCTGGCTACAAGTTCTGAAATTTCAGTCTGATTGAGGCCACACTGAGCTAACTTAATGAGCTACAACTTTGAAAAAGAACCTAAATGGAGATTTGACTTTTAAGGGGGTCCCGCGATTGCCGGAAGCTGTGACACGCTGCTGCTCAAAAACATCGAATTCTCGACATAGTCTGGAACGAAAGGATCACAGCCCTGGCTACAAGTCGCGAAATTTTAGTCTGATTGAGGCCGCACGGAGCTAACTTAACGAGCTACAACTTTGAAAAAGAACCTCAATGGAGATTCGACTTTTAGGAGGGTCCCGCGATTGCCGGAAGCTGTGACATGCTGTTGCTCAAAAACATCAAATTCCCGACACAGTCTGGAATGAAATGATCACAAAACTGGCTACAATTCGCAAATTTCTGTCTGATTGAGGCCACACGGAGCTAACTTAACGAGCTATATCTTTGAAAAAGAACTTAAATGGAGATTCGAGTTTTAGGAAGGTCCCGCGATTGCCGGAAGCTGTGACATGGTGCTGCTAAAAAATATCAAATTCTCAACACAGTCTGGAAGGAAAGGATCACATCCCTTGCTACAAGTCGCAAAATTTCAGTCTGATTGAGGCCACACATAGCTAACTTAACGAGCTACAAATTTGAAAAGGAACTTTTAGGGAGATTCGACTTTTAAGAGGGTCCCGCGATTGCCGGAAGCTGTGACATGCTGCTGCTCAAAAACATCAAATTCTCGACACAGTCTGGAACGAAAGGATCACAATCCTGGCTACAATTCGCAAATTTCAGTCTGATTGAGGCCACACGGAGCTAACTTAACGAGCTATATCTTTGAAAAAGAACTTAAATGGAGATTCGACTTTTAGGAGGGTCCCGCGATTGCCGGAAGCTGTGACATGGTGCTGCTAAAAAATATCAAATTCTCTACACAGTCTGGAAGGAAAGGATCACATCCCTTGCTACAAGTCACAAAATTTCAGTCTGATTGAGGCTACACTGAGCTAACTTAATGAGCTACAACTTTGAAAAAGAACCTAAATGGAGATTTGACTTTTAAGAGGGTCCCGCGATTGCCGGAAGCTGTGACACGCTGCTGCTCAAAAACATCGAATTCTCGACATAGTCTGGAACGAAAGGATCACAGCCCTGGCTACAAGTCGCGAAATTTTAGTCTGATTGAGGCCGCACGGAGCTAACTTAACGAGCTACAACTTTGAAAAAGAACCTCAATGGAGATTCGACTTTTAGGAGGGTCCCGCGATTGCCGGAAGCTGTGACATGCTGTTGCTCAAAAACATCAAATTCCCGACACAGTCTGGAATGAAATGATCACAAAACTGGCTACAATTCGCAAATTTCTGTCTGATTGAGGCCACACGGAGCTAACTTAACGAGCTATATCTTTGAAAAAGAACTTAAATGGAGATTCGAGTTTTAGGAAGGTCCCGCGATTGCCGGAAGCTGTGACATGGTGCTGCTAAAAAATATCAAATTCTCAACACAGTCTGGAAGGAAAGGATCACATCCCTTGCTACAAGTCGCAAAATTTCAGTCTGATTGAGGCCACACATAGCTAACTTAACGAGCTACAAATTTGAAAAGGAACTTTTAGGGAGATTCGACTTTTAAGAGGGTCCCGCGATTGCCGGAAGCTGTGACATGCTGCTGCTCAAAAACATCAAATTCTCGACACAGTCCGGAACGAAAGGATCACAATCCTGGCTACAATTCGCAAATTTCAGTCTGATTGAGGCCACACGGAGCTAACTTAACGAGCTATATCTTTGAAAAAGAACTTAAATGGAGATTCGACTTTTAGGAGGGTCCCGCGATTGCCGGAAGCTGTGACATGGTGCTGCTAAAAAATATCAAATTCTCCACACAGTCTGGAAGGAAAGGATCACATCCCTTGCTACAAGTCACAAAATTTCAGTCTGATTGAGGCCACACATAGCTAACTTAACGAGCTCAAATTTGAAAAGGAACTTTTATGGAGATTCGACTTTTAAGAGGGTCTAGCGATTGCCGGAAGCTGTGACATGCTGCTGCTCAAAACATCAAATTCTCGACACAGTCTGGAACGAAAGGATCACAACCCTGGCTACAATTCGCCAAATTTCAGTCTGATTGAGGCCACACAGAGCTAACTTAACGAGCTATATCTTTGAAAAAGAACCTAAATGGAGATTCGACTTTTAGGAGGGTCCCGCGATTGCCGGAAGCTGTGACATGCTGCTGCTCAAAAACATCAAATTCTCGACACAGTATGGAACGAAAGGAACACTGCCCTGGCTACAAGTTCTGAAATTTCAGTCTGATTGAGGCCACACTAAGCTAACTTAATGAGCTACAACTTTGAAAAAGAACCTAAATGGAGATTTGACTTTTAAGAGGGTCCCGCGATTGCCGGAAGCTGTGACACGCTGCTGCTCAAAAACATCGAATTCTCGACATAGTCTGGAACGAAAGGATCACAGCCCTGGCTACAAGTCGCGAAATTTTAGTCTGATTGAGGCCGCACGGAGCTAACTTAACGAGCTACAACTTTGAAAAAGAACCTCAATGGAGATTCGACTTTTAGGAGGGTCCCGCGATTGCCGGAAGCTGTGACATGCTGTTGCTCAAAAACATCAAATTCCCGACACAGTCTGGAATGAAATGATCACAAAACTGGCTACAATTCGCAAATTTCTGTCTGATTGAGGCCACACGGAGCTAACTTAACGAGCTATATCTTTGAAAAAGAACTTAAATGGAGATTCGAGTTTTAGGAAGGTCCCGCGATTGCCGGAAGCTGTGACATGGTGCTGCTAAAAAATATCAAATTCTCAACACAGTCTGGAAGGAAAGGATCACATCCCTTGCTACAAGTCGCAAAATTTCAGTCTGATTGAGGCCACACATAGCTAACTTAACGAGCTACAAATTTGAAAAGGAACTTTTAGGGAGATTCGACTTTTAAGAGGGTCCCGCGATTGCCGGAAGCTGTGACATGCTGCTGCTCAAAAACATCAAATTCTCGACACAGTCTGGAACGAAAGGATCACAATCCTGGCTACAATTCGCAAATTTCAGTCTGATTGAGGCCACACGGAGCTAACTTAACGAGCTATATCTTTGAAAAAGAACTTAAATGGAGATTCGACTTTTAGGAGGGTCCCGCGATTGCCGGAAGCTGTGACATGGTGCTGCTAAAAAATATCAAATTCTCCACACAGTCTGGAAGGAAAGGATCACATCCCTTGCTACAAGTCACAAAATTTCAGTCTGATTGAGGCCACACATAGCTAACTTAACGAGCTCAAATTTGAAAAGGAACTTTTATGGAGATTCGACTTTTAAGAGGGTCTAGCGATTGCCGGAAGCTGTGACATGCTGCTGCTCAAAACATCAAATTCTCGACACAGTCTGGAACGAAAGGATCACAACCCTGGCTACAATTCGCCAAATTTCAGTCTGATTGAGGCCACACAGAGCTAACTTAACGAGCTATATCTTTGAAAAAGAACCTAAATGGAGATTCGACTTTTAGGAGGGTCCCGCGATTGCCGGAAGCTGTGACATGCTGCTGCTCAAAAACATCAAATTCTCGACACAGTCTGGAACGAAAGGATCACAATCCTGGCTACAATTCGCAAATTTCAGTCTGATTGAGGCCACACGGAGCTAACTTAACGAGCTATATCTTTGAAAAAGAACTTAAATGGAGATTCGACTTTTAGGAGGGTCCCGCGATTGCCGGAAGCTGTGACATGGTGCTGCTAAAAAATATCAAATTCTCCACACAGTCTGGAAGGAAAGGATCACAACCCTGGCTACAATTCGCCAAATTTCAGTCTGATTGAGGCCACACAGAGCTAACTTAACGAGCTATATCTTTGAAAAAGAACCTAAATGGAGATTCGACTTTTAGTAGGGTCCCGCGATTGCCGGAAGCTGTGACATGCTGCTGCTCAAAAACATCAAATTCTCGACACAATATGGAACGAAAGGAACACTGCCCTGGCTACAAGTTCTGAAATTTCAGTCTGATTGAGGCCACACTGAGCTAACTTAATGAGCTACAACTTTGAAAAAGAACCTAAATGGAGATTTGACTTTTAAGAGGGTCCCGCGATTGCCGGAAGCTGTGACACGCTGCTGCTCAAAAACATCGAATTCTCGACATAGTCTGGAACGAAAGGATCACAGCCCTGGCTACAAGTCGCGAAATTTTAGTCTGATTGAGGCCGCACGGAGCTAACTTAACGAGCTACAACTTTGAAAAAGAACCTCAATGGAGATTCGACTTTTAGGAGGGTCCCGCGATTGCCGGAAGCTGTGACATGCTGTTGCTCAAAAACATCAAATTCCCGACACAGTCTGGAATGAAATGATCACAAAACTGGCTACAATTCGCAAATTTCTGTCTGATTGAGGCCACACGGAGCTAACTTAACGAGCTATATCTTTGAAAAAGAACTTAAATGGAGATTCGAGTTTTAGGAAGGTCCCGCGATTGCCGGAAGCTGTGACATGGTGCTGCTAAAAAATATCAAATTCTCAACACAGTCTGGAAGGAAAGGATCACATCCCTTGCTACAAGTCGCAAAATTTCAGTCTGATTGAGGCCACACATAGCTAACTTAACGAGCTACAAATTTGAAAAGGAACTTTTAGGGAGATTCGACTTTTAAGAGGGTCCCGCGATTGCCGGAAGCTGTGACATGCTGCTGCTCAAAAACATCAAATTCTCGACACAGTCTGGAACGAAAGGATCACAATCCTGGCTACAATTCGCAAATTTCAGTCTGATTGAGGCCACACGGAGCTAACTTAACGAGCTATATCTTTGAAAAAGAACTTAAATGGAGATTCGACTTTTAGGAGGGTCCCGCGATTGCCGGAAGCTGTGACATGGTGCTGCTAAAAAATATCAAATTCTCCACACAGTCTGGAAGGAAAGGATCACATCCCTTGCTACAAGTCACAAAATTTCAGTCTGATTGAGGCCACACATAGCTAACTTAACGAGCTCAAATTTGAAAAGGAACTTTTATGGAGATTCGACTTTTAAGAGGGTCTAGCGATTGCCGGAAGCTGTGACATGCTGCTGCTCAAAACATCAAATTCTCGACACAGTCTGGAACGAAAGGATCACAACCCTGGCTACAATTCGCCAAATTTCAGTCTGATTGAGGCCACACAGAGCTAACTTAACGAGCTATATCTTTGAAAAAGAACCTAAATGGAGATTCGACTTTTAGGAGGGTCCCGCGATTGCCGGAAGCTGTGACATGCTGCTGCTCAAAAACATCAAATTCTCGACACAGTATGGAACGAAAGGAACACTGCCCTGGCTACAAGTTCTGAAATTTCAGTCTGATTGAGGCCACACTAAGCTAACTTAATGAGCTACAACTTTGAAAAAGAACCTAAATGGAGATTTGACTTTTAAGAGGGTCCCGCGATTGCCGGAAGCTGTGACACGCTGCTGCTCAAAAACATCGAATTCTCGACATAGTCTGGAACGAAAGGATCACAGCCCTGGCTACAAGTCGCGAAATTTTAGTCTGATTGAGGCCGCACGAAGCTAACTTAACGAGCTACAACTTTGAAAAAGAACCTCAACGGAGATTCGACTTTTAGGAGGGTCCCGCGATTGCCGGAAGCTGTGACATGCTGTTGCTCAAAAACATCAAATTCCCGACACTGTCTGGAACGAAAGGATCACAAAACTGGCTACAATTCGCAAATTTCAGTCTGATTGAGGCCACACGGAGCTAACTTAACGAGCTATATCTTTGAAAAAGAACTTAAATGGAGATTCGACTTTTAGGAAGGTCCCGCGATTGCCGGAAGCTGTGACATGGTGCTGCTAAAAAATATCAAATTCTCAACACAGTCTGGAAGGAAAGGATCACATCCCTTGCTACAAGTCGCAAAATTTCAGTCTGATTGATGCCACACATAGCTAACTTACTGAGCTACAAATTTGAAAAGGAACTTTTAGGGAGATTCGACTTTTAAGAGGGTCCCGCGATTGCCGGAAGCTGTGACATGCTGCTGCTCAAAAACATCAAATTCTCGACACAGTCTGGAACGAAAGGATCACAACCCTGGCTACAATTCGCAAATTTCAGTCTGATTGAGGCCACACGGAGCTAACTTAACGAGCTATATCTTTGAAAAAGAACTTAAATGGAGATTCGACTTTTAGGAGGGTCCCGCGATTGCCGGAAGCTGTGACATGGTGCTGCTAAAAAATATCAAATTCTCCACACAGTCTGGAAGGAAAGGATCACATCCCTTGCTACAAGTCACAAAATTTCAGTCTGATTGAGGCCACACATAGTTAACTTAACGAGCTCAAATTTGAAAAGGAACTTTTATGGAGATTCGACTTTTAAGAGGGTCTCGCGATTGCCGGAAGCTGTGACATGCTACTGCTCAAAACATCAAATTCTCGACACAGTCTGGAACGAAAGGATCACAACCCTGGCTACAATTCGCCAAATTTCAGTCTGATTGAGGCCACACAGAGCTAACTTAACGAGCTATATCTTTGAAAAAGAACCTAAATGGAGATTCGACTTTTAGGAGGGTCCCGCGATTGCCGGAAGCTGTGACATGCTGCTGCTCAAAAACATCAAATTCTCGACACAGTATGGAACGAAAGGAACACTGCCCTGGCTACAAGTTTTGAAATTTCAGTCTGATTGAGGCCACACTGAGCTAACTTAATGAGCTACAACTTTGAAAAAGAACCTAAATGGAGATTTGACTTTTAAGAGGGTCCCGCGATTGCCGGAAGCTGTGACACGCTGCTGCTCAAAAACATCGAATTCTCGACATAGTCTGGAACGAAAGGATCACAGCCCTGGCTACAAGTCGCGAAATTTTAGTCTGATTGAGGCCGCACGGAGCTAACTTAACGAGCTATATCTTTGAAAAAGAACTTAAATGGAGATTCGACTTTTAGGAAGGTCCCGCGATTGCCGGAAGCTGTGACATGGTGCTGCTAAAAAATATCAAATTCTCAACACAGTCTGGAAGGAAAGGATCACATCCCTTGCTACAAGTCGCAAAATTTCAGTCTGATTGAGGCCACACATAGCTAACTTAACGAGCTACAAATTTGAAAAGGAACTTTTAGGGAGATTCGACTTTTAAGAGGGTCCCGCGATTGCCGGAAGCTGTGACATGCTGCTGCTCAAAAACATCAAATTCTCGACACAGTCTGGAACGAAAGGATCACAACCCTGGCTACAATTCGCAAATTTCAGTCTGATTGAGGCCACACGGAGCTAACTTAACGAGCTATATCTTTGAAAAAGAACTTAAATGGAGATTCGACTTTTAGGAGGGTCCCGCGATTGCCGGAAGCTGTGACATGGTGCTGCTAAAAAATATCAAATTCTCCACACAGTCTGGAAAGAAAGGATCACATCCCTTGCTACAAGTCACAAAATTTCAGTCTGATTGAGGCCACACATAGCTAACTTAACGAGCTCAAATTTGAAAAGGAACTTTTATGGAGATTCGACTTTTAAGAGGGTCTCGCGATTGCCGGAAGCTGTGACATGCTGCTGCTCAAAACATCAAATTCTCGACACAGTCTGGAACGAAAGGATCACAACCCTTGCTACAATTCGCCAAATTTCAGTCTGATTGAGGCCACACGGAGCTAACTTAATGAGCTACAACTTTGAAAATGAACCTAAATGGAGATTCGACTTTTAAGAGGGTCCCGCGATTGCCGGAAGCTGTGACATGCTGCTGCTCAAAAACATCAAATTCTCGACACAGTCTGGAACGAAAGGAACATTGCCCTGGCTACAAGTTCTGAAATTTCAGTCTGATTGAGGCCACACTGAGCTAACTTAACGAGCTACAACTTTGAAAAAGAACCTAAATGGAGATTTGACTTTTAAGAGGGTCCCGCGATTGCCGGAAGCTGTGACACGCTGCTGCTCAAAAACATCGAATTCTCGACATAGTCTGGAACGAAAGGATCACAGCCCTGGCTACAAGTCGCGAAATTTTAGTCTGATTGAGGCCGCACGGAGCTAACTTAACGAGCTACAACTTTGAAAAAGAACCTCAATGGAGATTCGACTTTTAGGAGGGTCCCGCGATTGCCGGAAGCTGTGACATGCTGTTGCTCAAAAACATCAAATTCCCGACACAGTCTGGAATGAAATGATCACAAAACTGGCTACAATTCGCAAATTTCAGTCTGATTGAGGCCACACGGAGCTAACTTAACGAGCTATATCTTTGAAAAAGAACTTAAATGGAGATTCGAGTTTTAGGAAAGTCCCGCGATTGCCGGAAGCTGTGACATGGTGCTGCTAAAAAATATCAAATTCTCAACACAGTCTGGAAGGAAAGGATCACATCCCTTGCTACAAGTCGCAAAATTTCAGTCTGATTGAGGCCACACATAGCTAACTTAACGAGCTACAAATTTGAAAAGGAACTTTTAGGGAGATTCGACTTTTAAGAGGGTCCCGCGATTGCCGGAAGCTGTGACATGCTGCTGCTCAAAAACATCAAATTCTCGACACAGTCTGGAACGAAAGGATCACAATCCTGGCTACAATTCGCAAATTTCAGTCTGATTGAGGCCACACGGAGCTAACTTAACGAGCTATATCTTTGAAAAAGAACTTAAATGGAGATTCGACTTTTAGGAGGGTCCCGCGATTGCCGGAAGCTGTGACATGGTGCTGCTAAAAAATATCAAATTCTCCACACAGTCTGGAAGGAAAGGATCACATCCCTTGCTACAAGTCACAAAATTTCAGTCTGATTGAGGCCACACATAGCTAACTTAACGAGCTCAAATTTGAAAAGGAACTTTTATGGAGATTCGACTTTTAAGAGGGTCTAGCGATTGCCGGAAGCTGTGACATGCTGCTGCTCAAAACATCAAATTCTCGACACAGTCTGGAACGAAAGGATCACAACCCTTGCTACAATTCGCCAAATTTCAGTCTGATTGAGGCCACACGGAGCTAACTTAATGAGCTACAACTTTGAAAAAGAACCTAAATGGAGATTCGACTTTTAAGAGGGTCCCGCGATTGCCGGAAGCTGTGACATGCTGCTGCTCAAAAACATCAAATTCTCGACACAGTCTGGAACGAAAGGAACATTGCCCTGGCTACAAGTTCTGAAATTTCAGTCTGATTGAGGCCACACTGAGCTAACTTAACGAGCTACAACTTTGAAAAAGAACCTAAATGGAGATTTGACTTTTAAGAGGGTCCCGCGATTGCCGGAAGCTGTGACACGCTGCTGCTCAAAAACATCGAATTCTCGACATAGTCTGGAACGAAAGGATCACAGCCCTGGCTACAAGTCGCGAAATTTTAGTCTGATTGAGGCCGCACGGAGCTAACTTAACGAGCTACAACTTTGAAAAAGAACCTCAATGGAGATTCGACTTTTAGGAGGGTCCCGCGATTGCCGGAAGCTGTGACATGCTGTTGCTCAAAAACATCAAATTCCCGACACAGTCTGGAATGAAATGATCACAAAACTGGCTACAATTCGCAAATTTCAGTCTGATTGAGGCCACACGGAGCTAACTTAACGAGCTATATCTTTGAAAAAGAACTTAAATGGAGATTCGAGTTTAAGGAAAGTCCCGCGATTGCCGGAAGCTGTGACATGGTGCTGCTAAAAAATATCAAATTCTCAACACAGTCTGGAAGGAAAGGATCACATCCCTTGCTACAAGTCGCAAAATTTCAGTCTGATTGAGGCCACACATAGCTAACTTAACGAGCTACAAATTTGAAAAGGAACTTTTAGGGAGATTCGACTTTTAAGAGGGTCCCGCGATTGCCGGAAGCTGTGACATGCTGCTGCTCAAAAACATCAAATTCTCGACACAGTCTGGAACGAAAGGATCACAACCCTGGCTACAATTCGCAAATTTCAATCTGATTGAGGCCACACGGAGCTAACTTAACGAGCTATATCTTTGAAAAAGAACTTAAATGGAGATTCGACTTTTAGGAGGGTCCCGCGATTGCCGGAAGCTGTGACATGGTGCTGCTAAAAAATATCAAATTCTCCACACAGTCTGGAAGGAAAGGATCACATCCCTTGCTACAAGTCACAAAATTTCAGTCTGATTGAGGCCACACATAGTTAACTTAACGAGCTCAAATTTGAAAAGGAACTTTTATGGAGATTCGACTTTTAAGAGGGTCTCGCGATTGCCGGAAGCTGTGACATGCTACTGCTCAAAACATCAAATTCTCGACACAGTCTGGAACGAAAGGATCACAACCCTGGCTACAATTCGCCAAATTTCAGTCTGATTGAGGCCACACAGAGCTAACTTAACGAGCTATATCTTTGAAAAAGAACCTAAATGGAGATTCGACTTTTAGGAGGGTCCCGCGATTGCCGGAAGCTGTGACATGCTGCTGCTCAAAAACATCAAATTCTCGACACAGTATGGAACGAAAGGAACACTGCCCTGGCTACAAGTTTTGAAATTTCAGTCTGATTGAGGCCACACTGAGCTAACTTAATGAGCTACAACTTTGAAAAAGAACCTAAATGGAGATTTGACTTTTAAGAGGGTCCCGCGATTGCCGGAAGCTGTGACACGCTGCTGCTCAAAAACATCGAATTCTCGACATAGTATGGAACGAAAGGATCACAGCCCTGGCTACAAGTCGCGAAATTTCAGTCTGATTGAGGCCACACGGAGCTAACTTAACGAGCTATATATCTGAAAAAGAACTTAAATGGAGATTCGACTTTTAGGAGGGTCCCGCGAATGCCGGAAGCTGTGACATGCTGCTGCTAAAAAATATCAAATTCTCAACACAGTCTGGAAGGAAAGGATCACATCCCTTGCTACAAGTCGCAAAATTTCAGTCTGATTGAGGCCACACATAGCTAACTTAACGAGCTCAAATTTGAAAAGGAACTTTTATGGAGATTCGACTTTTAAGAGGGTCCCGCGATTGCCGGAAGCTGTGACATGCTGCAGCTCAAAACATCAAATTCTCGACACAGTCTGGAACGAAAGGATCACAACCCTGGCTACAATTCGCCAAATTTCAGTCTGATTGAGGCCACACAGAGCTAACTTAACGAGCTATATCTTTGAAAAAGAACCTAAATGGAGATTCGACTTTTAGGAGGGTCCCGCGATTGCCGGAAGCTGTGACATGCTGCTGCTCAAAAACCTCAAATTCTCGACACAGTCTGGAACGAAAGGATCACAACCCTGGCTACAATTCAAAAAATTTCAGTCTGATTGAGGCCACACGGAGCTAACTTAATGAGCTACAACTTTGAAAAAGAACCTAAATGGAGATTCGACTTTTAGGAGGGTCTCATGATTGCCTGAAGCTGTGACATGCTGCTGCTCAAAAACATCAAATTCTCGACACAGTCTGGAACGAAAGGAACACTGCCCTGGCTACAATTCGCCAAATTTTAGTCTGATTGAGGCCACACTGAGCTAACTTAATGAGCTACAACTTTGAAAAAGAACCTAAATGGAGATTCGACTTTTAAGAGGGTCCCGCGATTGCCGGAAGCTGTGACACGCTGCTGCTCAAAAACATCGAATTCTCGACATAGTATGGAACGAAAGGATCACAGCCCTGGCTACAAGTCGCGAAATTTCAGTCTGATTGAGGCCGCACGGAGCTAACTTAACGAGCTATATATTTGAAAAAGAACTTAAATGGAGATTCGACTTTTAGGAGGGTCCCGCGATTGCCGGAAGCTGTGACATGGTGCTGCTAAAAAATATCAAATTCTCAACACAGTCTGGAAGGAAAGGATCACATCCCTTGCTACAAGTCGCAAAATTTCAGTCTGATTGAGGCCACACATAGCTAACTTAACGAGCTACAAATTTGAAACGGAACTTTTATCGAGATTCGACTTTTAAGAGGGTCTCGCGATTGCCGGAAGCTGTGACATGCTGCTGCTCAAAACATCAAATTCTCGACACAGTCTGGAACGAAAGGATCACAACCCTTGCTACAATTCGCCAAATTTCAGTCTGATTGAGGCCACACGGAGCTAACTTAATGAGCTACAACTTTGAAAAAGAACCTAAATGGAGATTCGACTTTTAAGAGGGTCCCGCGATTGCCGGAAGCTGTGACATGCTGCTGCTCAAAAACATCAAATTCTCGACACAGTCTGGAACGAAAGGAACACTGCCCTGGCTACAAGTTCTGAAATTTCAGTTTGATTGAGGCCACACTGAGCTAACTTAATGAGCTACAACTTTGAAAAAGAACCTAAATGGAGATTTGACTTTTAAGAGGGTCCCGCGATTGCCGGAAGCTATGACACGCTGCTGCTCAAAAACATCGAATTCTCGACATAGTCTGGAACGAAAGGATCACAGCTCTGGCTACAAGTCGCGAAATTTTAGACTGATTGAGGCCGCACGGAGCTAACTTAACGAGCTACAACTTTGAAAAAGAACCTCAATGGAGAATCGCCTTTTAGGAGGGTCCCGCGATTGCCGGAAGCTGTGACATGCTGTTGCTCAAAAACATCAAATTCCCGACACTGTCTGGAACGAAAGGATCACAAAACTGGCTACAATTCGCAAATTTCAGTCTGATTGAGGCCACACGGAGATAACTTAAGGAGCTATATCTTTGAAAAAAAACTTAAATGGAGATTCGACTTTTAGGAAGGTCCCGCGATTGCCGGAAGCTGTGACATGGTGCTGCTAAAAAATATCAAATTCTCAACACAGTCTGGAAGGAAAGGATCACATCCCTTGCTACAAGTCGCAAAATTTCAGTCTGATTGAGGCCACACATAGCTAACTTAACGAGCTCAAATTTGAAAAGGAACTTTTATGGAGATTCGACTTTTAAGAGGGTCCCGCGATTGCCGGAAGCTGTGACAATCTGCTGCTCAAAACATCAAATTCTCGACACAGTCTGGAACGAAAGGATCACAACCCCGGCTACAATTCGCCAAATTTCAGTCTGATTTAGGCCACACAGAGCTAACTTAACGAGCTATATCTTTGAAAAAGAACCTAAATGGAGATTCGAATTTTAGGAGGGTCCCGCGATTGCCGGAAGCTGTGACATGCTGCTGCTCAAAAACCTCAAATTCTCGACACAGTCTGGAACGAAAGGATCACAACCCTGGCTACAATTCAAAAAATTTCAGTCTGATTGAGGCCACACGGAGCTAACTTAATGAGCTACAACTTTGAAAAAGAACCTAAATGGAGATTCGACTTTTAGGAGGGTCCCGCGATTGCCTGAAGCTGTGACATGCTGCTGCTGAAAAACATCAAATTCTCGACACAGTCTGGAACGAAAGGAACACTGCCCTGGCTACAATTCACCAAATTTTAGTCTGATTGAGGCCCCACGGAGCTAACTTAACGAGCTACAACTTTGAAAAAGAACCTAAATGGAGATTCGACTTTTCCGCGATTGCCGGAAGCTGTGACATGCTGCTGCTCAAAAACATCAGTTTCTCGACACAGTTTGGAACGAAAGGATCACACCCCTGGCTACAATTCGCAAATTTCAGTCTGATTGAGGCCACACTGAGCTAACTTAATGAGCTACAACTTTGAAAAAGAACCTAAATGGAGATTTGACTTTTAAGAGGGTCCCGCGATTGCCGGAAGCTGTGACACGCTGCTGCTCAAAAACATCGAATTCTCGACATAGTCTGGAACGAAAGGATCACAGCCCTGGCTACATGTCGCGAAATTTTAGTCTGATTGAGGCCGCACGGAGCTAACTTAACGAACTACAACTTTGAAAAAGAACCTCAATGGAGATTCGACTTTTAGGAGGGTCCCGCGATTGCCGGAAGCTGTGACATGCTGTTGCTCAAAAACATCAAATTCCCGACACTGTCTGGAACGAAAGGATCACAAAACTGGCTACAATTCGCAAATTTCAGTCTGATTGAGGCCACACGGAGATAACTTAACGAGCTATATCTTTGAAAAAAAACTTAAATGGAGATTCGACTTTTAGGAAGGTCCCGCGATTGCCGGAAGCTGTGACATGGTGCTGCTAAAAAATATCAAATTCTCAACACAGTCTGGAAGGAAAGGATCACATCCCTTGCTACAAGTCGCAAAATTTCAGTCTGATTGAGGCCGCACATAGCTAACTTAACGAGCTACATATTTGAAACGGAACTTTTATGGAGAATCGACTTTTAAGAGGGTCCCGCGATTGCCGGAAGCTGTGACATGCTGCTGCTCAAAAACATCAAATTCTCGACACAGTCTGGAACGAAAGGATCACAACCCGGGCTACAATTCGCAAATTTCAGTCAGATTGAGGCCACACGGAGCTAACTTAACGAGCTATATATTTGAAAAAGAACTTAAATGGAGATTCGACTTTTAGGAGGGTCCCGCGATTGTCGGAAGCTGTGACATGGTGCTGCTAAAAAATATCAAATTCTCAACACAGCCTGGAAGGAAAGGATCACATCCCTTGCTACAAGTCACAAAATTTCAGTCTGATTGAGGCCACACATAGCTAACTTAACGAGCTCAAATTTGAAAAGGAACTTTTATGGAGATTCGACTTTTTAGAGGGTCCCGCGATTGCCGGAAGCTGTGACATGCTGCTGCTCAAAACATCAAATTCTCGACACAGTCTGGAACGAAAGGATCACAACCCTTGCTACAATTCGCCAAATTTCAGTCTGATTGAGGCCACACGGAGCTAACTTAATGAGCTACAACTTTGAAAAAGAACCTAAGTGGAGATTCGACTTTTAAGAGGGTCCCGCGATTGCCGGAAGCTGTGACATGTTGCTGCTCAAAAACATAAAATTCTCAACACGGTCTGCAATGAAAGGAACACAGCCCTGGCTACAAGTTTTGAAATTTCAGTCTGATTGAGGCCACACTGAGCTAACTTAATGAGCTATAACTTTGAAAAAGAACCTAAATGGTGATTTGACTTTTAAGAGGGTCCCGCGATTGCCGGAAGCTGTGACACGCTGCTGCTCAAAAACATCGAATTCTCGACATAGTCAGGAACGAAAGGATCACAGCCCTGGCTACAAGTCGCGAAATTTTAGTCTGATTGAGGCCGCACAGAGCTAACTTAACGAGCTACAACTTTGAAAAAGAACCTCGATGGAGATTCGACTTTTAGGAGGGTCCCGCGATTGCCGGAAGCTGTGACATGCTGTTGCTCAAAAACATCAAATTCCCGACACAGTCTGGAACGAAAGGATCACAAAACTGGCTACAATTCGCAAATTTCAGTCTGATTGAGGCCACACGGAGCTAACTTAACGAGCTATATCTTTGAAAAAGAACTTAAATGGAGATTCGACTTTTAGGAAGGTCCCGCGATTGCCGGAAGCTGTGACACGGTGCTGCTAAAAAATATCAAATTCTCAACACAGTCTGGAAGGAAAGGATCACATCCCTTGCTACAAGTCGCAAAATTTCAGTCTGATTGAGGCCACACATAGCTAACTTAACGAGCTACAAATTTGAAAAGGAACTTTTATGGAGATTCGACTTTTAAGAGGGTCTCGCGATTGCCGGAAGCTGTGACATGATGCTGCTCAAAAACATCAAATTCTCGACACAGTCTGGAACGAAAGGATCACAACCCTGGCTACAATTCGCAAATTTCAGTCTGATTGAGGCCACACGGAGCTAACTTAACGAGCTATATATCTGAAAAAGAACTTAATGGAGATTCGACTTTTAGGAGGGTCCCGCGATTGCCGGAAGCTGTGACATGCTGCTGCTCAAAAACCTCAAATTCTCGACACAGTCTGGAACGAAAGGATCACAACCCTGGCTACAATTCAAAAAATTTCAGTCTGATTGAGGCCACACGGAGCTAACTTAATGAGCTACAACTTTGAAAAAGAACCTAAATGGAGATTCGACTTTTAGGAGGGTCCCGCGATTGCCTGAAGCTGTGACATGCTGCTGCTGAAAAACATCAAATTCTCGACACAGTCTGGAACGAAAGGAACACTGCCCTGGCTACAATTCACCAAATTTTAGTCTGATTGAGGCCCCACGGAGCTAACTTAACGAGCTACAACTTTGAAAAAGAACCTAAATGGAGATTCGACTTTTCCGCGATTGCCGGAAGCTGTGACATGCTGCTGCTCAAAAACATCAGTTTCTCGACACAGTTTGGAACGAAAGGATCACACCCCTGGCTACAATTCGCAAATTTCAGTCTGATTGAGGCCACACTGAGCTAACTTAATGAGCTACAACTTTGAAAAAGAACCTAAATGGAGATTTGACTTTTAAGAGGGTCCCGCGATTGCCGGAAGCTGTGACACGCTGCTGCTCAAAAACATCGAATTCTCGACATAGTCTGGAACGAAAGGATCACAGCCCTGGCTACATGTCGCGAAATTTTAGTCTGATTGAGGCCGCACGGAGCTAACTTAACGAACTACAACTTTGAAAAAGAACCTCAATGGAGATTCGACTTTTAGGAGGGTCCCGCGATTGCCGGAAGCTGTGACATGCTTTGCTCAAAAACATCAAATTCCCGACACTGTCTGGAACGAAAGGATCACAAAACTGGCTACAATTCGCAAATTTCAGTCTGATTGAGGCCACACGGAGATAACTTAACGAGCTATATCTTTGAAAAAAAACTTAAATGGAGATTCGACTTTTAGGAAGGTCCCGCGATTGCCGGAAGCTGTGACATGGTGCTGCTAAAAAATATCAAATTCTCAACACAGTCTGGAAGGAAAGGATCACATCCCTTGCTACAAGTCGCAAAATTTCAGTCTGATTGAGGCCGCACATAGCTAACTTAACGAGCTACATATTTGAAACGGAACTTTTATGGAGAATCGACTTTTAAGAGGGTCCCGCGATTGCCGGAAGCTGTGACATGCTGCTGCTCAAAAACATCAAATTCTCGACACAGTCTGGAACGAAAGGATCACAACCCGGGCTACAATTCGCAAATTTCAGTCAGATTGAGGCCACACGGAGCTAACTTAACGAGCTATATATTTGAAAAAGAACTTAAATGGAGATTCGACTTTTAGGAGGGTCCCGCGATTGTCGGAAGCTGTGACATGGTGCTGCTAAAAAATATCAAATTCTCAACACAGCCTGGAAGGAAAGGATCACATCCCTTGCTACAAGTCACAAAATTTCAGTCTGATTGAGGCCACACATAGCTAACTTAACGAGCTCAAATTTGAAAAGGAACTTTTATGGAGATTCGACTTTTTAGAGGGTCCCGCGATTGCCGGAAGCTGTGACATGCTGCTGCTCAAAACATCAAATTCTCGACACAGTCTGGAACGAAAGGATCACAACCCTTGCTACAATTCGCCAAATTTCAGTCTGATTGAGGCCACACGGAGCTAACTTAATGAGCTACAACTTTGAAAAAGAACCTAAATGGAGATTCGACTTTTAAGAGGGTCCCGCGATTGCCGGAAGCTGTGACATGCTGCTGCTCAAAAACATCAAATTCTCGACACAGTCTAGAACGAAAGGAACACTGCCCTGGCTACAATTCGCCAAATTTTAGTCTGATTGAGGCCACATGGAGCTAACTTAACGAGCTACAACTTTGAAAAAGAACCTAAGTGGAGATTCGACTTTTAAGAGGGTCCCGCGATTGCCGGAAGCTGTGACATGTTGCTGCTAAAAACATAAAATTCTCAACACGGTCTGCAATGAAAGGAACACAGCCCTGGCTACAAGTTTTGAAATTTCAGTCTGATTGAGGCCACACTGAGCTAACTTAATGAGCTATAACTTTGAAAAAGAACCTAAATGGAGATTTGACTTTTAAGAGGGTCCCGCGATTGCCGGAAGCTGTGACACGCTGCTGCTCAAAAACATCGAATTCTCGACATAGTCAGGAACGAAAGGATCACAGCCCTGGCTACAAGTCGCGAAATTTTAGTCTGATTGAGGCCGCACAGAGCTAACTTAACGAGCTACAACTTTGAAAAAGAACCTCGATGGAGATTCGACTTTTAGGAGGGTCCCGCGATTGCCGGAAGCTGTGACATGCTGCTGCTCAAAAACATCAAATTCTCGACACAGTCTGGAACGAAAGGATCACAACCCGGGCTACAATTCGCAAATTTCAGTCAGATTGAGGCCACACGGAGCTAACTTAACGAGCTATATATTTGAAAAAGAACTTAAATGGAGATTCGACTTTTAGGAGGGTCCCGCGATTGTCGGAAGCTGTGACATGGTGCTGCTAAAAAATATCAAATTCTCAACACAGCCTGGAAGGAAAGGATCACATCCCTTGCTACAAGTCACAAAATTTCAGTCTGATTGAGGCCACACATAGCTAACTTAACGAGCTCAAATTTGAAAAGGAACTTTTATGGAGATTCGACTTTTTAGAGGGTCCCGCGATTGCCGGAAGCTGTGACATGCTGCTGCTCAAAACATCAAATTCTCGACACATTCTGGAACGAAAGGATCACAACCCTTGCTACAATTCGCCAAATTTCAGTCTGATTGAGGCCACACGGAGCTAACTTAATGAGCTACAACTTTGAAAAAGAACCTAAATGGAGATTCGACTTTTAAGAGGGTCCCGCGATTGCCGGAAGCTGTGACATGCTGCTGCTCAAAAACATCAAATTCTCGACACAGTCTGGAACGAAAGGAACACTGCCCTGGCTACAATTCGCCAAATTTTAGTCTGATTGAGGCCACATGGAGCTAACTTAACGAGCTACAACTTTGAAAAAGAACCTAAGTGGAGATTCGACTTTTAAGAGGGTCCCGCGATTGCCTGAAGCTGTGACATGTTGCTGCTAAAAACATAAAATTCTCAACACGGTCTGCAATGAAAGGAACACAGCCCTGGCTACAAGTTTTGAAATTTCAGTCTGATTGAGGCCACACTGAGCTAACTTAATGAGCTATAACTTTGAAAAAGAACCTAAATGGAGATTTGACTTTTAAGAGGGTCCCGCGATTGCCGGAAGCTGTGACACGCTGCTGCTCAAAAACATCGAATTCTCGACATAGTCAGGAACGAAAGGATCACAGCCCTGGCTACAAGTCGCGAAATTTTAGTCTGATTGAGGCCGCACAGAGCTAACTTAACGAGCTACAACTTTGAAAAAGAACCTCGATGGAGATTCGACTTTTAGGAGGGTCCCGCGATTGCCGGAAGCTGTGACATGCTGTTGCTCAAAAACATCAAATTCCCGACACAGTCTGGAACGAAAGGATCACAAAACTGGCTACAATTCGCAAATTTCAGTCTGATTGAGGCCACACGGAGCTAACTTAACGAGCTATATCTTTGAAAAAGAACTTAAATGGAGATTCGACTTTTAGGAAGGTCCCGCGATTGCCGGAAGCTGTGACACGGTGCTGCTAAAAAATATCAAATTCTCAACACAGTCTGGAAGGAAAGGATCACATCCCTTGCTACAAGTCGCAAAATTTCAGTCTGATTGAGGCCACACATAGCTAACTTAACGAGCTACAAATTTGAAAAGGAACTTTTATGGAGATTCGACTTTTAAGAGGGTCTCGCGATTGCCGGAAGCTGTGACATGATGCTGCTCAAAAACATCAAATTCTCGACACAGTCTGGAACGAAAGGATCACAACCCTGGCTACAATTCGCAAATTTCAGTCTGATTGAGGGCACACGGAGCTAACTTAACGAGCTATATATCTGAAAAAGAACTTAAATGGAGATTCGACTTTTAGGAGGGTCCCGCGAATGCCGGAAGCTGTGACATGGTGCTGCTAAAAAATATCAAATTCTCAACACAGTCTGGAAGGAAAGGATCACATCCCTTGCTACAAGTCGCAAAATTTCAGTCTGATTGAGGACACACATAGCTAACTTAACGAGCTCAAATTTGAAAAGGAACTTTTATCGAGATTCGACTTTTAAGAGGGTCCCGCGATTGCCGGAAGCTGTGACATTCTGCTGCTCAAAACATCAAATTCTCGACACAGTCTGGAACGAAAGGATCACAACCCCGGCTACAATTCGCCAAATTTCAGTCTGATTGAGGCCCCACGGAGCTAACTTAACGAGCTACAACTTTGAAAAAGAACCTAAATGGAGATTCGACTTTTCCGCGATTGCCGGAAGCTGTGACATGCTGCTGCTCAAAAACATCAGTTTCTCGACACAGTTTGGAACGAAAGGATCACACCCCTGGCTACAATTCGCAAATTTCAGTCTGATTGAGGCCACACTGAGCTAACTTAATGAGCTACAACTTTGAAAAAGAACCTAAATGGAGATTTGACTTTTAAGAGGGTCCCGCGATTGCCGGAAGCTGTGACACGCTGCTGCTCAAAAACATCGAATTCTCGACATAGTCTGGAACGAAAGGATCACAGCCCTGGCTACATGTCGCGAAATTTTAGTCTGATTGAGGCCGCACGGAGCTAACTTAACGAACTACAACTTTGAAAAAGAACCTCAATGGAGATTCGACTTTTAGGAGGGTCCCGCGATTGCCGGAAGCTGTGACATGCTTTGCTCAAAAACATCAAATTCCCGACACTGTCTGGAACGAAAGGATCACAAAACTGGCTACAATTCGCAAATTTCAGTCTGATTGAGGCCACACGGAGATAACTTAACGAGCTATATCTTTGAAAAAAAACTTAAATGGAGATTCGACTTTTAGGAAGGTCCCGCGATTGCCGGAAGCTGTGACATGGTGCTGCTAAAAAATATCAAATTCTCAACACAGTCTGGAAGGAAAGGATCACATCCCTTGCTACAAGTCGCAAAATTTCAGTCTGATTGAGGCCGCACATAGCTAACTTAACGAGCTACATATTTGAAACGGAACTTTTATGGAGAATCGACTTTTAAGAGGGTCCCGCGATTGCCGGAAGCTGTGACATGCTGCTGCTCAAAAACATCAAATTCTCGACACAGTCTGGAACGAAAGGATCACAACCCGGGCTACAATTCGCAAATTTCAGTCAGATTGAGGCCACACGGAGCTAACTTAACGAGCTATATATTTGAAAAAGAACTTAAATGGAGATTCGACTTTTAGGAAGGTCCCGCGATTGCCGGAAGCTGTGACATGGTGCTGCTAAAAAATATCAAATTCTCAACACAGTCTGGAAGGAAAGGATCACATCCCTTGCTACAAGTCGCAAAATTTCAGTCTGATTGAGGCCGCACATAGCTAACTTAACGAGCTACATATTTGAAACGGAACTTTTATGGAGAATCGACTTTTAAGAGGGTCCCGCGATTGCCGGAAGCTGTGACATGGTGCTGCTAAAAAATATCAAATTCTCAACACAGTCTGGAAGGAAAGGATCACATCCCTTGCTACAAGTCACAAAATTTCAGTCTGATTGAGGCCACACATAGCTAACTTAACGAGCTCAAATTTGAAAAGGAACTTTTATGGAGATTCGACTTTTTAGAGGGTCCCGCGATTGCCGGAAGCTGTGACATGCTGCTGCTCAAAACATCAAATTCTCGACACAGTCTGGAACGAAAGGATCACAACCCTTGCTACAATTCGCCAAATTTCAGTCTGATTGAGGCCACACGGAGCTAACTTAATGAGCTACAACTTTGAAAAAGAACCTAAATGGAGATTCGACTTTTAAGAGGGTCCCGCGATTGCCGGAAGCTGTGACATGCTGCTGCTCAAAAACATCAAATTCTCGACACAGTCTGGAACGAAAGGAACACTGCCCTGGCTACAATTCGCCAAATTTTAGTCTGATTGAGGCCACATGGAGCTAACTTAACGAGCTACAACTTTGAAAAAGAACCTAAGTGGAGATTCGACTTTTAAGAGGGTCCCGCGATTGCCGGAAGCTGTGACATGTTGCTGCTAAAAACATAAAATTCTCAACACGGTCTGCAATGAAAGGAACACAGCCCTGGCTACAAGTTTTGAAATTTCAGTCTGATTGAGGCCACACTGAGCTAACTTAATGAGCTATAACTTTGAAAAAGAACCTAAATGGAGATTTGACTTTTAAGAGGGTCCCGCGATTGCCGGAAGCTGTGACACGCTGCTGCTCAAAAACATCGAATTCTCGACATAGTCAGGAACGAAAGGATCACAGCCCTGGCTACAAGTCGCGAAATTTTAGTCTGATTGAGGCCGCACAGAGCTAACTTAACGAGCTACAACTTTGAAAAAGAACCTCGATGGAGATTCGACTTTTAGGAGGGTCCCGCGATTGCCGGAAGCTGTGACATGCTGTTGCTCAAAAACATCAAATTCCCGACACAGTCTGGAACGAAAGGATCACAAAACTGGCTACAATTCGCAAATTTCAGTCTGATTGAGGCCACACGGAGCTAACTTAACGAGCTATATCTTTGAAAAAGAACTTAAATGGAGATTCGACTTTTAGGAAGGTCCCGCGATTGCCGGAAGCTGTGACATGCTTTGCTCAAAAACATCAAATTCCCGACACTGTCTGGAACGAAAGGATCACAAAACTGGCTACAATTCGCAAATTTCAGTCTGATTGAGGCCACACGGAGATAACTTAACGAGCTATATCTTTGAAAAAAAACTTAAATGGAGATTCGACTTTTAAGAGGGTCCCGCGATTGCCGGAAGCTGTGACACGCTGCTGCTCAAAAACATCGAATTCTCGACATAGTCTGGAACGAAAGGATCACAGCCCTGGCTACATGTCGCGAAATTTTAGTCTGATTGAGGCCGCACGGAGCTAACTTAACGAACTACAACTTTGAAAAAGAACCTCAATGGAGATTCGACTTTTAGGAGGGTCCCGCGATTGCCGGAAGCTGTGACATGCTGCTGCTCAAAAACATCAAATTCTCGACACAGTCTGGAACGAAAGGAACACTGCCCTGGCTACAATTCGCCAAATTTTAGTCTGATTGAGGCCACATGGAGCTAACTTAACGAGCTACAACTTTGAAAAAGAACCTAAGTGGAGATTCGACTTTTAAGAGGGTCCCGCGATTGCCGGAAGCTGTGACATGCTGCTGCTCAAAAACATCAGTTTCTCGACACAGTTTGGAACGAAAGGATCACACCCCTGGCTACAATTCGCAAATTTCAGTCTGATTGAGGCCACACTGAGCTAACTTAATGAGCTACAACTTTGAAAAAGAACCTAAATGGAGATTTGACTTTTAAGAGGGTCCCGCGATTGCCGGAAGCTGTGACACGCTGCTGCTCAAAAACATCGAATTCTCGACATAGTCTGGAACGAAAGGATCACAGCCCTGGCTACATGTCGCGAAATTTTAATCTGATTGAGGCCGCACGGAGCTAACTTAACGAACTACAACTTTGAAAAAGAACCTCAATGGAGATTCGACTTTTAGGAGGGTCCCGCGATTGCCGGAAGCTGTGACATGCTTTGCTCAAAAACATCAAATTCCCGACACTGTCTGGAACGAAAGGATCACAAAACTGGCTACAATTCGCAAATTTCAGTCTGATTGAGGCCACACGGAGATAACTTAACGAGCTATATCTTTGAAAAAAAACTTAAATGGAGATTCGACTTTTAGGAAGGTCCCGCGATTGCCGGAAGCTGTGACATGGTGCTGCTAAAAAATATCAAATTCTCAACACAGTCTGGAAGGAAAGGATCACATCCCTTGCTACAAGTCGCAAAATTTCAGTCTGATTGAGGCCGCACATAGCTAACTTAACGAGCTACATATTTGAAACGGAACTTTTATGGAGAATCGACTTTTAAGAGGGTCCCGCGATTGCCGGAAGCTGTGACATGCTGCTGCTCAAAAACATCAAATTCTCGACACAGTCTGGAACGAAAGGATCACAACCCGGGCTACAATTCGCAAATTTCAGTCAGATTGAGGCCACACGGAGCTAACTTAACGAGCTATATATTTGAAAAAGAACTTAAATGGAGATTCGACTTTTAGGAGGGTCCCGCGATTGTCGGAAGCTGTGACATGGTGCTGCTAAAAAATATCAAATTCTCAACACAGCCTGGAAGGAAAGGATCACATCCCTTGCTACAAGTCACAAAATTTCAGTCTGATTGAGGCCACACATAGCTAACTTAACGAGCTCAAATTTGAAAAGGAACTTTTATGGAGATTCGACTTTTTAGAGGTTCCCGCGATTGCCGGAAGCTGTGACATGCTGCTGCTCAAAACATCAAATTCTCGACACAGTCTGGAACGAAAGGATCACAACCCTTGCTACAATTCGCCAAATTTCAGTCTGATTGAGGCCACACGGAGCTAACTTAATGAGCTACAACTTTGAAAAAGAACCTAAATGGAGATTCGACTTTTAAGAGAGTCCCGCGATTGCCGGAAGCTGTGACATGCTGCTGCTCAAAAACATCAAATTCTCGACACAGTCTGGAACGAAAGAAACACTGCCCTGGCTACAATTCGCCAAATTTTAGTCTGATTGAGGCCACATGGAGCTAACTTAACGAGCTACAACTTTGAAAAAGAACCTAAGTGGAGATTCGACTTTTAAGAGGGTCCCGCGATTGCCGGAAGCTGTGACATGTTGCTGCTCAAAAACATAAAATTCTCAACACGGTCTGCAATGAAAGGAACACAGCCCTGGCTACAAGTTTTGAAATTTCAGTCTGATTGAGGCCACACTGAGCTAACTTAATGAGCTATAACTTTGAAAAAGAACCTAAATGGAGATTTGACTTTTAAGAGGGTCCCGCGATTGCCGGAAGCTGTGACACGCTGCTGCTCAAAAACATCGAATTCTCGACATAGTCAGGAACGAAAGGATCACAGCCCTGGCTACAAGTCGCGAAATTTTAGTCTGATTGAGGCCGCACAGAGCTAACTTAACGAGCTACAACTTTGAAAAAGAACCTCGATGGAGATTCGACTTTTAGGAGGGTCCCGCGATTGCCGGAAGCTGTGACATGCTGTTGCTCAAAAACATCAAATTCCCGACACAGTCTGGAACGAAAGGATCACAAAACTGGCTACAATTCGCAAATTTCAGTCTGATTGAGGCCACACGGAGCTAACTTAACGAGCTATATCTTTGAAAAAGAACTTAAATGGAGATTCGACTTTTAGGAAGGTCCCGCGATTGCCGGAAGCTGTGACACGGTGCTGCTAAAAAATATCAAATTCTCAACACAGTCTGGAAGGAAAGGATCACATCCCTTGCTACAAGTCGCAAAATTTCAGTCTGATTGAGGCCACACATAGCTAACTTAACGAGCTACAAATTTGAAGAGGAACTTTTATGGAGATTCGACTTTTAAGAGGGTCTCGCGATTGCCGGAAGCTGTGACATGATGCTGCTCAAAAACATCAAATTCTCGACACAGTCTGGAACGAAAGGATCACAACCCTGGCTACAATTCGCAAATTTCAGTCTGATTGAGGCCACACGGAGCTAACTTAACGAGCTATATATCTGAAAAAGAACTTAAATGGAGATTCGACTTTTAGGAGGGTCCCGCGAATGCCGGAAGCTGTGACATGGTGCTGCTAAAAAATATCAAATTCTCAACACAGTCTGGAAGGAAAGGATCACATCCCTTGCTACAAGTCGCAAAATTTCAGTCTGATTGAGGACACACATAGCTAACTTAACGAGCTCAAATTTGAAAAGGAACTTTTATGGAGATTCGACTTTTAAGAGGGTCCCGCGATTGCCGGAAGCTGTGACATTCTGCTGCTCAAAACATCAAATTCTCGACACAGTCTGGAACGAAAGGATCACAACCCCGGCTACAATTCGCCAAATTTCAGTCTGATTGAGGCCACACAGAGCTAACTTAACGAGCTATATCTTTGAAAAAGAACCTAAATGGAGATTCGACTTTTAGGAGGGTCCCGCGATTGCCGGAAGCTGTGACATGCTGCTGCTCAAAAACCTCAAATCCTCGACACAGTCTGGAACGAAAGGATCACAGCCCTGGCTACAATTCGAAAAATTTCAGTCTGATTGAGGCCACACGGAGCTAACTTAATGAGCTACAACTTTGAAAAAGAACCTAAATGGAGATTCGACTTTTAGGAGGGTCCCGCGATTGCCTGAAGCTGTGACATGCTGCTGCTCAAAAACATCAAATTCTCGACACAGTCTGGAACGAAAGGAACACTGCCCCAGCTACAATTCGCCAAATTTTAGTCTGATTGAGGCCACACGGAGCTAACTTAACGAGCTACAACTTTGAAAAAGAACCTAAATGGAGATTCGACTTTTCCGCGATTGCCGAAGCTGTGACATGCTGCTGCTCAAAAACATAAAATTCTCAACACGGTCTGGAATGAAAGGAACACAGCCCTTGCTACAAGTCGCAAAATTTCAGTCTGATTGAGGCCACACGGAGCTAACTTAATGAGCTACAACTTTGAAAAAGAACCTAAATGGAGATTCGACTTTTAGGAGGGTCCCGCGATTGCCTGAAGCTGTGACATGCTGCTGCTCAAAAACATCAAATTCTCAACACGGTCTGGAATTAAAGGAACACAGCCCTTGCTACAAGTCGCAAAATTTCAGTCTGATTGAGGCCACACTGAGCTAACTTAATGAGCTACAACTTTGAAAAAGAACCTAAATGGAGATTCGACTTTTAAAAGGGTCCCGCAAATGCCAGAAGCTGTGACACGCTGCTGCTCAAAAACATCGAATTCTCGACATAGTATGGAACGAAAGGATCACAGCCCTGGCTACAAGTCGCGAAATTTTTGTCTGATTGAGGCCGCACGGAGCTAACTTAACGAGCTACAACTTTGAAAAAGACCCTCAATGGAGATTCGACTTTTAGGAGGGTCCCGCGATTGCCGGAAGCTGTGACATGCTGTTGCTCAAAAACATCAAATTCCCGACACAGTCTGGAACGAAAGGATCACAAAACTGGCTACAATTCGCAAATTTCAGTCTGATTGAGGCCACACGGAGCTAACTTAACGAGCTATATATTTGAAAAAGAAGTTAAATGGAGATTCGACTTTTAGGAGGGTCCCGCGATTGCCGGAAGCTGTGACATGGTGCTGCTAAAAAATATTAAATTCTCAACACAGTCTGGAAGGAAAGGATCACATCCCTTGCTACAAGTCGCAAAATTTCAGTCTGATTGAGGCCACACATAGCTAGCTTAACGAGCTCAAATTTGAAAAGGAACTTTTATGGAGATTCGACTTTTAAGAGGGTCCCGCGATTGCTGGAAGCTGTTACATGCTGCTGCTCAAAACATCAAATTCTCGACACAGTCTGGAACGAAAGGATCACAACCCTTGCTACAATTCGCCAAATTTCAGTCTGATTGAGGCCACACGGAGCAAACTTAATGAGCTACAACTTTGAAAAAGAACCTAAATGGAGATTCCACTTTTAAGAGGGTCCCGCGATTACCGGAAGCTGTGACATGCTGCTGCTCAAAAACATCGAATTCTCGACACAGTTTGGAACGAAAGGAACACTGCCCTGGCTACAAGTTCTGAAATTTCAGTCTGATTGAGGCCACACTGAGCTAACTTAATGAGCTACAACTTTGAAAAAGAACCTAAATGGAGATTTGACTTTTAAGAGGGTCCCGCGATTGTCGGAAGCTGTGACACGCTGCTGCTCAAAAACATCGAATTCTCGACATAGTCTGGAACGAAAGGATCACAGCCCTGGCTACAAGTCGCGAAATTTTAGTCTGATTGAGGCCGCACGGAGCTAACTTAACGAGCTACAACTTTGAAAAAGAACCTCAATGGAGATTCGACTTTTAGGAGGGTCCAGCGATTGCCGGAAGCTGTGACATGCTGTTGCTCAAAAACATAAAATTCCCGACACTGTCTGGAACGAAAGGATCACAAAACTGGCTACAATTCGCTAATTTCAGTCTGATTGAGGCCACACGGAGCTAACTTAACGAGCTATATCTTTGAAAAAGAACTTAAATGGAGATTCGACTTTTAGGAAGGTCTCGCGATTGCCGAAAGCTGTGACATGGTGCTGCTAAAAAATATCAAATTCTCAACACAGTCTGGAAGGAAAGGATCACATCCCTTGCTACAAGTCGCAAAATTTCAGTCTGATTGAGGCCACACATAGCTAAATTAACGAGCTACAAATTTGAAAAGGAACTTTTATGGAGATTCGACTTTTAAGAGGGTCCCGCGATTGCCGGAAGCTGTGACATGCTGCTGCTCAAAAACATCAAATTCTCGACACAGTCTGGAACGAAAGGATCACAACCCTGGCTACAATTCGCAAATTTCAGTCTGATTGAGGCCACACGGAGCTAACTTAACGAGCTATATATCTGAAAAAGAACTTAAATGGAGATTCGACTTTTAGGAGGGTCCCGCGATTGCCGAAAGCTGTGACATGGTGCTGCTAAAAAATATCAAATTCTCAACACAGTCTGGAAGGAAAGGATCACATCCCTTGCTACAAGTCGCAAAATTTCAGTCTGATTGAGGCCACACATAGCTAACTTAACGAGCTACATATTTGAAAAGGAACTTTTATGGAGATTCGACTTTTAAGAGGGTCCCACTATTGCCGGAAGCTGTGACATGCTGCTGCTCAAAAACATCAAATTCTCGACACAATCTGGAACGAAAGGATCACAACCCTGGCTACAATTCGCAAATTTCAGTCTGATTGAGGCCACACAGAGCTAACTTAACGAGCTATATCTTTGAAAAAGAACTTAAATGGAGATTCGACTTTTAGGAGGGTACAGCGATTGCCGGAAGCTGTGGCATGGTGCTGCTAAAAAATATCAAATTCTCCACACAGTATGGAAGGAAAGGATCACATCCCTTGCTACAAGTCGCAAAATTTCAGTCTGATTGAGGCCACACATAGCTAACTTAACGAGCTCAAATTTGAAAAGGAACTTTTATGGAGATTTGAATTTTAAGAGGGTCCCGCGATTGCCGGAAGCTGTGACATGCTGCTGCTCAAAACATCAAATTCTCGACACAGTCTGGAACGAAAGGATCACAACCCTGGCTACAATTCGCCAAATTTCAGTCTGATTGAGGCCACACATAGCTAACTTAACGAGCTACAAATTTGAAACGGAACTTTTATGGAGATTCGACTTTTAAGAGGGTCTCGCGATTGCCGGAAGCTGTGACATGCTGCTGCTCAAAAACATCAAATTCTCACCACAGTCTGGAACGAAAGGAACACTGCCCTTGCTACAATTCGCCAAATTTTAGTCTGATTGAGGCCACACGGAGCTAACTTAACGTGCTACAACTTTGAAAAAGAACCTAAATGGAGATTCGACTTTTAGGAGGGTCCCGCGATTGCCGGAAGCTGTGACATGCTGCTGCTCAAAAACCTCAAATTCTCGACACAGTCTGGAACGAAAGGAACACAGCCCTGGCTACAAGTTCTGAAATTTCAGTTTGATTGAGGCCACACTGAGCTAACTTAATGAGCTACAACTTTGAAAAAGAACATAAATGGAGATTCGACTTTTAAGGGGGTCCCGCGATTGCCGGAAGCTGTGACACGCTGCTGCTCAAAAACATCGAATTCTCGACATAGTCTGGAACGAAAGGATCACAGCCCTGGCTACAAGTCGCGAAATTTTAGTCTGATTGAGGCCGCACGGAGCAAACTTAACGAGCTACAACTTTGAAAAAGAACCTCAATGGAGATTCTGTAAGACCCTAACCTTGCTTATGTATTGCTTAAGTGATTTATTGAATAAAAGTGAAATTTCTAGTGAAGTTTGATTGATTTGCTAAACTGTCCGTGACCTTGTGTGAATTTTTGGGAGGTCTTAAAGACCTAATCTTGAAAAGCTTCCTTCATGAGAGTTGTAGCTCTCTGAGTTAGCTAAATTATCTCGTTGGTTTCAGGTCATTCCGACCTCTGTACCCCGAGATAGCCTTGTTTTAGTGACAGAAGGTCAGGCTGTTCTGTACAAGCAATTTTGCTAGAAGAAATCCTCTTAATTCCGAATTTACTTCTTTAAAATCAAGGGAAGGAGTTTGCCTTGATTCATTTTATCCTCTTATTCAGTAGTTAGGAGGGTAATTAGTTGGACTTGGGCCAAGCTATGAAAGGAGAAGAAAAACAAAGAAAGCCTAGGCCATAAGGCATGCTACTCGAATTCCATGAGGAAGGAAGGAGGGAAGACTTGGTTGACTATTTAGCAAGAGTTTAGAGAAGATAATTAGGGTTTAAGGCTCATGAACAAAAGCTGGTCAGTTTTGAGACAAGGATTAATAGGAAATTAAGTGCCATTAATGCCTTGTTCCCATTCAAAAATGTGTGAATTATGCATGCCCTTGATGGTGCATGTCTTGGCCGTGTATAGAGGGGCAAAGGGGGAACTTTGCTTCAGTTTTTGGGAGAACTATAAGGCTGAAAGGAAACCTAATCAACCACTCTTGTTTTGCCCACACAATTCAGAAGTGAAAAAGAAAGAAAAGAAGAGAGCAAGGGAGAGGGAGAGTGGCGGCTAGAGAGGAAGAAAGGAGAAGAGCAAGAGTGAAAGCAAGTGTGATCAAGAGGGAGAGGAGGAGACCAGATCAAGGTTGAAGGTGCAGCAAAGAGTAGCCCTTTTCATTCATCTTTTTCAAGAACCAAACCTTCATCTTTCTCAAACCCAACACCAAAGGTAAGGGGTGGATCTAGTGGGTAGAGTCTAGGTTTTATGTGATGATGGATTCCTTAGTTAGCATGACTATAATCTGATCTTATTTGGTTGTATGATTCACGTTTGGATGAGGGTAGAATGTATGTTTAAGGGTTTGAAATTTGCAGCCTAAAATGTGATACAAGTTGATACCATACTACTTGCCATAGTTGCCAATTTGGACTAGTTTTGCCATGTTGATGTTTGGAACGAATTCTGTACTGAATTTGCATGCTTAGGGCTGAGAATGATGATCCTTTGGTTGATGCTTTGCTTCTGTTCAATGACCTAGAGGATGGCCAAAAGTTTTTCAAAAAAAAGGGGAAAGACCCCTAGAGCAAATGGTGTTCTCGCCTAGGCCAAAACCTTGGGTTTTGGTGGATTTTTCTTGAGCTTTTCAATGTATTGATTATTGCTGATTATTTCTGGAATTTATACCATATTTGTAAAGCTTGTGTGATGCCTTGATCAGTAGGTTGATGTTTTCCAAATGACCCTAGGTTTCATGTATGAAAATCATGATTTTATGCTAAAATTGCCTAGATTATCACATGATTTTAAGAAGCAATTTGCAACATGATCTTTGCTGGATTTTTGGAGAGTATATGTTTATGTTTGTTGGCTGGACATTGACTTGTGAAGTTGAGATGGAAGGAAGGAAGTGTTTTAGAGAACCTTGGACCCTTGGGGGTTCGGCTAAGCCATTTTTGTGGTTGTTGGCACGTTTTTCTTCTTTCCGACTCGTGCACAAGTTTATGTGATAGCTTGATTGGTGGAGTTGCCATGATCTAAGTATTGATATGCATGAGAACATGTTAAGTGCCTTGGAATGACTTATATGTTGCCTATCTTGATTACTACCAAAAGGTCGCTCACCTAGCTGTAATTCCTTTTGGTGCTGTGCTTATTTACTGTCATTTAAGTTATATAAGTTTTGTGAAAATGTTAAGACTCTAGGTTGACTCAATAGAGCCTTTATCAAAGAGAAATGAGAACTTAATCGCTTGCAAGTAAAATGTGAATAATTGGACATAGGTCTGGTGAAGACTATGGACCATGAGAACGATGGTACTGTTAGAGACAAACGGTTACTTGCACGCGAGGTGTTTTGTGGGTTGTACGGTGAGTCCCCACGTGATTGGCTGACTGCGGTTGCCTTGTGATTCTGTGGACCGACGGTGAGTCTGGCGGACGGTGAGTCCCCCCACATGATTGAGGGTTGTACGGTGAGTCCCCTCCGAGATTTGTTCATCTGCGGATGATCGTGATTATGGCCATTGGTGTTGAGGTGGTTGTGTGAATGGTGAGGTCGTTAGCCTAACTGAACTTAGGTGACTGACTGAGATATAATATAAAGTTTATGATTTTTGTACCTCGTTATTTATGAGTATTACTTGGATACGTGAATGTTATTTGAGAACTGTAAGATCAAGGTTTGATCAGTGGTTGCATCTCTATGTTTTGATGATTACAATTAAGGTTTGTGATGATGAACAATTGTGGTACCCTAACGTTTGTCTTTTTAAGTTGTGACAAACAGGTTCTGAATCTGACCCAAGCCTATTCGTTCAGAAGAAGAAGAACCAAGGGTTACTAAAAAGAAGCTCATTATCCTACCATGTTCGTTCTGAACAGTGGCAAATACTTCAGAAGTTCTGAGATGGAAGCTCTCAAGAAGATCTGAAGAACTCAAGTCAGAAGTTCTGAAGACCAGATGTTCCAGTGGAACGGTCCAGAAGCAGAAGACTCAAGTTCTGAAGACTTGCAAGAAGTTGGTTCTGAAGACCCAAGCTATTCTAGCTCTGACGATCAGAAGTTCTGAGGAACTTGTTCAGAAAGCAGAAGTTGCATGGTCAGAAGATTCCAAGCTTCAATCTGATGATGATCAGAAGCTTCACCTACATTCATCTGAAGCTCCTTGATCTCAAGTCAACCCGTGAGAGGACAGGTCGCTATCACAAGTACAACATCGTACAAGTCTCAGTCTGTCCCCACCTACCTTGTACAGCCTAGCAGTCTGATATTACAGAATTGCCACTCCAACGGATAAAACCCTAGCAACGGCTACATCACAAGTCTTGGAGTATATAAAGGCTGAAGAAAGAAGAAAGAAGCTAAGAAACTTTGCTGA